>NC_134836.1:119975444-120073287 GCF_004210375.1 Tachypleus tridentatus | reverse complement strand
ATATTCAATGTATTTGACACCCTCAAGTTCTACTTTCAATTTAAAACTATTCAATCTCATACAAAGTCCAAGATAAAGGAATGTTAAGTGAGCAGAGAATAAAATCAATGACCTGAACATAATCATATGCACATCATGTGATTGTTACACACACACACAACAATTTAGGTCTCCTAAGCACACAAAACTGAAACAAATATTCTTCAAATAATCCATAAATGTTTCATCATCCATTAATTCCAACAGGAGAAACTTTGGACAGTATATTCACAAATCATGTGATTGTTACACACACACACACACACACACAGTAAATTTACAAATCGAGAGAAATACGTTTTGTTCTTCATATTTCGAAACTGGAATTTCTTAAATGAGTGGATAACATTTTCATACAAGTATACCATATATACATTTAAAAGCATCACTAGTAACAACATAATCAAGTACAATCATTCCACTTTGACAATGAAACAGAATAAAGTTTACTAAACAAAATCCACACCACCATCAAATCAGTGCTCACCATACATTTCAAGATAGTTTCTTTAAGTTCATTAATTCCTAAGAATATTTTTATAAACATCTGTCTCTTATCTTTCCCTCTTTCTTGGTAAAATGTCAGACGAAGATGAACAAGAGAACAGTTGTAAAGTACATAACACAGACTTTTTCTAAACCAGTTCTCCAGATGGAGCAGGATCCAACAAGAGTAATAATTTAAAAAGTGATGACAAGAGAGTATAAAAACATTACAAATAGAGTAGGTGGAAAGTTTGTCAACCTACAGATGGTAGAAGGACACTACAAATAAAGTAGGTGGAAAGTTTGTCAACCTACAGATGGCAGAAGGACACTACAAATAAAGTAGGTGGAAAGTTTGTCAACCTACAGATGGCAGAAGGACACTACAAATAAAGTAGGTGGCAAGTTTGTCAACCTACAGATGTCAGAAGGACACTACAAATAAAGTAGGTGGCAAGTTTGTCAACCTACAGATGGTAGAAGGACACTACAAATGAAGCAGGTGGAAAGTTTGTCAACCTACAGATGGCAGAAGGACACTACAAATAAAGTAGGTGGAAAGTTTGTCAACCTACAGATGGTAGAAGGACACTACAAATAAAGTAGGTGGAAAGTTTGTCAACCTACAGATGGCAGAAGGACACTACAAATAAAGTAGGTGGAAAGTTTGTCAACCTACAAATGGTAGAAGGACACTACAAATAAAGTAGGTGGAAAGTTTGTCAACCTACAGATGGTAGAAGGACACTACAAATAAAGTAGGTGGAAAGTTTGTCAACCTACAGATGTCAGAAGGACACTACAAATAAAGTAGGTGGAAAGTTTGTCAACCTACAGATGTCAGAAGGACACTACAAATAAAGTAGGTGGAAAGTTTGTCAACCTACAAATGGTAGAAGGACACTACAAATAAAGTAGGTGGAAAGTTTGTCAACCTACAGATGGTAGAAGGACACTACAAATAAAGTAGGTGGGAAGTTTGTCAACCTACAGATGTCAGAAGGACACTACAAATAAAGTAGGTGGAAAGTTTGTCAACCTACAGATGTCAGAAGGACACTACAAATAAAGTAGGTGGAAAGTTTGTCAACCTACAGATGTCAGAAGGACACTACAAATAAAGTAGGTGGAAAGTTTGTCAACCTACAGATGTCAGAAGGACACTACAAATAAAGTAGGTGGAAAGTTTGTCAACCTACAGATGTCAGAAGGACACTACAAATAAAGTAGGTAGAAAGTTTGTCAACCTACAAATGGTAAAAGAACACAACAAATGAAGCAGGTGAAAAGCCTGGCAGGTTTTTCAACCTACTGACAGAAAATAAAATCTTCTCTGAATTACTTTCTAAGATAAAGGTAATAAATGAAACTGATAGAGCTACATACTAACAATGGAACATAGAAACGTGAAAACCTCCATATAGTTAACACTTTATCAATCTCTAAATGTACTTCTGATAAATACTTGCCTCCATTATTGTGCAACAGTAGCCCTTCACCCATCAGAGAGCAACACGTCCTACATGCAACTCCCCTTAAGCATTCACACTTGTGGTAATTTCAATTTTTGATAAGACAAAGAAAAAATAAACATGCATTGGAAAAAAGGAAAACAAATGGCAATGTATGAAGTGACAAGTACGTATCAGAAATATATTTTCAGATTAGGAAAATGTTCAAATTCCTGAATAATAATAACAAAGAAATGCTAGAATCACACATTAATGTGTGTGTGTGGGATGGGGGGGGGTGCAAAAATTTACCTGAATGATCTTCCAAACAGAAAGCCTACGAAGTGCGACACAAAATCAGGAGTTCCACTTGGACACACCCATAAGAGACCACATCTCATCTTGACCACTACAACCTACAGAGCCAATGTATGGTGTGTTAAGGAACAATGAAACTATACCTGATGTGATAACTTCAACTCTATTGGACAGACTGACTGCAGGAGGGGGGGTTCAGTAGTTGTTTGAGGGGTTATCCATACTACACTGATAGAGTCACTATTGCTCTACTTCTTTACTGTGTTATACCAAGCCAAACTCGTAAAACATTTTTCATGGTACACCACTCTAGTGGCTAGGAACTGGTACATGGCAAGAGTCTCTGTATACTTGAATAAAAAGGATGAGAGTTTATGATGGGGAGACCCAAGAAAATGGCTGGGTTGTATTTAACTACTAACTGGAAAGGTCTTTTCCTGTAGACAGGATGATGGGTGGTTGCCAAATCCTCTATTTAAAAGTCAGCAAATCAAATCCAGAGAAGTGAGCAGTCACTTCCCTGGTGCTGGCTCTTTCCATGAAAGTCCGTCAAATTAGTATAGTCTGAATCAGACAATTAAGTAAACTGGTATATCACAAGGATATCTCTAGTTACCTTGCATAACACATCATCTTGCAATGATAAGCTAAATACTTTTCATTACCCTAACTTAATGAGTATTTTGGGAAATAAGCATGCCAGCCACCTGATAGGAACATGATTGACAGGAGAGAGAAAAAGAAAGAATAACTCGTTTCATCTGAAAGATGGTGGGTTGCTTGAAGAATGATGGCCAGAGGTGTTCCAATGCCTGAAGATGATGAAACAGCCAGATGAAAGTAATGAGTAACTAATATGTGGGAAATTATCCACATGTCTGCTCAGAGGACTTCATCTAAGCATTGCAAAGATGTGAAGCAAGTAAGTTAGATGAAGGTGGCAAGTGAAGATCCTCATGAATCAACTGAATATGCAAGGGGTCAACACTATGCATAAGAACACTAAGTTAGAAGACACAATTCTGATGGACGAACTGTAGTAAAATCTGAAGAATGGGGCAACTGGGATGTGAAGGGCATCCAACATGACAACCTTGTTCATCCACAACCTGGACATAAATGACCATTGGAAAAAGAAGAAATCCTCCATCTGAAATCAGGGAACAACCAGAAATCTATTGAGAAAGAGTATATTGATTATCAAATGCCAATCCTTGGTGTTCTTGGACATCAAAAATAGATTAAGATAAAATCCAGAGGAGGATCAAATACTTCCTCAATGCCACGTTTGGCCAAAAGATTTGATATCTTGTTCTTGAAATATTGAAGATGTATTGGGTTTGAAGTAGAAAAGAAAATGAGAAGAAAAGTGGGGAAGTGGAAAAAAAAACGTGAAAACTTGAAGAACCCATCTGTGTGTGGAGAAGAGTGGTTATAGGTCTGCAAATTGAAATACGTGGACATCCACTGAGCTTGGCTTGCTGAGACAGTCACAGAGATGAGATGTGTGATAAACCTGGCAGTGTTTAATGTGAGGATGGGAAGATGGAAAAGGTCTAAAAGGTGGAATAGGAAGAACAGAGGCAGTATGAGGAACAGCAGTGGAAAGGCAAGGTTGTGAAAAGTGAGAAACTAGGAAAGATAAAGAATACAAATGCCAAGCTTCTTCAGCTCTGGACTCCAGCAACTCAGGAATACCTCCAAAGATGTGAGGCCGTGGAAAGGAGGCCTGATGGAGATCATGAAGATAAGAAGTAAGTAGTAATATGTTGGTAAGTAGTTTATACCAATCTAACAACACAGGAACCAAGTGACCAGGGAAAGGGCAGACAAAATGGTATGGGTCATCATGGTTTAAAAAAAGAGGGGATGAACTTTTCCTGAAAACCTTTTTTGGGTCATGATGAAATGCCTCAGACACAAGGACTATAAAGAATGGGTGGTAGGGCTGTAGGAAAGAGATGAAGACAAGAAAACCAGGTACTTGAGAGCAAGATGGAAGACAAGGAGTCCACTCGCCAGGCAGATAATAGATCCCAAAGAATGAGATATAAGAAGGGAAAAACAGCAATAAGCTAAGGCACAAGGATATAGGTGTGAAGTTTTTCAAGAAAGTATTTAGCAAAAATTCAGGCAAAAAAAAGGAAACATTACATAATCACAAGAGCCAGGATTGTGCTGCAAAGAACAGAAGGAATCATAAGACACGAACATGAAAAATTGAACATACCCGAAAAATCAAGTTCCAAAACAGTGTAGAAAGTTAACACACTTCTAGACTAGTAGGTAGGTACGCATGACAAATCCAGATTAAAGGAATGGATGATCAACTGAAGGGAATGGACATTGCCTGAATGAATGCAAACAGAAAACCCAAAATGTACTATACAATGTTAATAATGCTCTTCACAGCTCACAAGCTTTGTGAAGCTACAGTACAAATGTGTCCCATGTATGTGACATCAACACCCACACAAAACAAAGTTGAATTTAATGTCACTAAAAAAATTCCCAACAAAAAAAGTAATTCTTTTGAAACAAAAGCCAAATAAAAATAGCAGGAAAAGTTCAGTCAGTAAGTGCAATTTTTTTTTAAATTTTGAACACATCTTTTCAGTGCAGTGCCAAGGAGAAGAATGAAGTTATCATGAGTACAAATGGATAAGGGGCATTACTACACATGAATGTTATTGGTGGTGAACTGTTGTTACACAATGTCATCACACACCAGCACATTAAATAAAGTGGAAGTTAGCTCAAGGCTAGTGACATGCAAATCTCTAAAGGTAGAGGCAAGTTATCATTTCAGAATATTACAATGAATAATATAACAAAAACACAAATGTATGAAACTAAGCCACAACATTATGCTAAATAATAAAGAAAACCAGTATATGACTCTCATACCATACAATATCATTACAGTAACGACACCACTGTACGACACCTACTGTGTTTCACCCACACAGTTACAATGTTTCCTGTGTCACTAAAATATTAATATTTTCTAATTATTCAGACTAAAATATAAATTATCAACTTAAGATACAGTTAATCTAATTGCTTTTCTAAATAAAACTATTGTAACTGATCATAAAGTGTGTTATCACTCCTTAAAAGTTTAATCAATGGAGAAGCTAACACTAGTTACAGACTTCAACGACAAAATTAAAATAATCAATAAAAATAAAATAGCTGCGAGGACTTAACAGATGAAGAATTATAAATTAAACTACAGAAGAAAGATGTGTTAGACAGCCAGATAGTGAGTGAGTAAGAAGTAAAACAAGCAGAAGTGCAAGAGAGTACCGTGTATTTTTCAAAGTCTTTCTGAAGCCTACTTTTGGAAGCTCTGTCCAGTTGACGTTCTATGTCCACAAGGTGCGCCCACTGTTGCGAATTTTTCTTCTCGTGCCAGTCTTCGAGTGCTCTCTCCTTCGTATTGAAATCACATAAATAAAGTAAACAGTTCTTAATCAGTTAACTTCAAGGAATAATGTTTTTATACTAAATAGATCTTTCATCTTCTAATAACCTAAACTGTTAAGAAATTTTTTTCCAAAATACAAATTTATATTTCCAAAAAAACAGCATGTGTACATTAACATTCATATTCAACACTTTTTTTTTCAGGCACTCAACAAATATATTTTCTATCAAAATTATTGTACAGCACTATAACATGCAACTTATTTAATAATACTGATAAGAATAAATAATTATGATAAAAAAATTTGTCAACCTAAACCAATAAAAAACTACATGGCTCTGAGTAATATTCATGGTGTGTTATATAACAGTTGTAAGATTCTGCTATTACTTGCCAGTTTTTTATCATTTGATAAAAATTATGAAAAATCCAGTCCAAATAGCACTAACTATTTTTTTTTTTAACATTAGCTATATCTACTTTCACCTCCAGAATTTACTTTAAATGCACAACTTTTCACAGATACCACATTAGACCTTAAATAATAATAATGTTCAAGGGAAATTTCCTTAATTAAAGGCTAAGCATGCTCATCTCACAAATAAATTTATTTACAGAATTTCCCCACTAATCATTCAAGTAACAGAATAGGTGCAACCAATCTCACTTCTGACACTGAACTCAAACTTGCTGGATACTAACTTACTGGACTAACTGATACTTATAAATAATGTACTCTAATCTTTATGTATCAAAGTTATTACTTCTTCAAATAATTAATGTTTTCAAAACAGAATTTCATCTTATTCACAATTTTATAACTTTTCACAAATAGTTTATTTTTAATTTTATAGTTTCATTTCCTTGCTTGTAAGCCAGACACAATTTTTTATTTATGAAATGGTGAACCACACAACCATTTTCACACACACTCACAGACATCCCAAACCAAGTTAGGCCTTGCTAAAATTTTCACTAATTTCTTGGAAGTAAAGAAAATTTCTTATTGTTTGGATATGTATTTTAAAATATAGATAACAGATTACTGACTAAAACCTAACTGTCTAACTAAGATGCAACTTGGTTATAACAATTTTTAAATGCCACAACCACAAACTTCCCTTACTGCTGAGATACAGAGTCAAGCCGTCTTGTTATCATACACTGAAATTTCAAAAGGAACATTTCGAGCTTGTAATTCAAAGTAAGCTCTTTCTATTGGTTACAAACAAGAAGATCACATAATATGATACAATTCTGAAAAATGCCTTCAAACTTAAGGACAGATGTGTGAGGCTTCTGTCAGTATGAAAAATTTAGCTACATTTCACTAAATGGAAATGTTACAGTGTACATTTGGCCTTAAAACTGCTTATAAGCAGTACATTAAATAAGATGGACAGTGTACATGATGGGATTTAGGAGTTCCAGCTGGAAGGAAAAATCTTGAGAGAACTTGTGTGTTATGTGACAATAAAAGTAAAGGCTGTGAAATGTTCCAGTATTTCTTTTGAATTAAAACTTATGTAATATACAAGTTTGAATCATAAACTACATTCTGATGTTAGTTGTATCGAAATACATTAATAGAGTTGTCTTATCAAATTTTCAAACTCTGTAAAATGTCATGACCTGTGCAGAGGAGCCTACTGTCATATTAGTCATTATTTCTAATTGAACTAAGATTTTCAGCCTTCCAATGATACAAGTCCAGGGCAAAACCACCAGAAAGATTTAAAAATATATCCTTACAAAAGTACGATACTAATTAATTAGGAAGTATTACCTAATATTATTGTCAAATACACGTAATTCTTTACCTGGGACTTCTTTCTTTGGACAGACTTTTCACGAACCATATGAGATCTTTTTTCCTATTAAAACAAATCCATGTTTAATTTATGTTAAAGTAACAATAATGTGGTTGAAGAATATAAAAAACCTTTCTTTAGTAACAGAGAAAGTTAGCATAAAATAACAATAAACAAAGAAAAAAAGTAAACCAGCTGAAGCCATGGATTAACAATTTATTAAGCCAGTGGTTTAACAGAGTTTCTCTTCTTGTGTGCAGTTGCTACACATTCTGAAATGTTTACGGTAAAATACAATGGAAGAAAGAAGAGTAATATGTGAACAGATATATTTTACAGATATCTGTTACCTACATTTTTACAGTTTCTAAGTTATTTTACATGCTACAGAATATCCCTGTGGGATTAACTTGGTAGACATTTCATTACATTGTTAGGTACATTTAGTTACTTGTGAAATAAAGTAAGTTAAAGCCTGAAAGAATAACATACATTATGTTTGAAGCTACATACATATGATACTGTCCTGTGAAAGAGAATTGATCCTGTAAGAAAATGCACCAGTACTGTACAAATTATTGTCACATGAAGTGGGAAAGGAAACTGAAGCATCAAGCAGGTATTTCAAGTAGGTGCACTGATCCTGAATGAACTCTTATCACACAATGAATGACAGAAAACTAAAGTTATTAAACTAATATATGAACATTTTCGAGTGGTGAAACACATAAACAGCAACTACATTTTTCAGATCACGAGGTACAACAAGACTGTCTAACGTAACCAATATGTACATATATTTCTAAAGGGAAACTGTATATTAATTAATCCATTTTATACCACACACCATGTAATTTTGAATAGAATATGTGTTGAAAAACACAAGTTTAATAAAAGTAGTCTTAGATTAGATCCCTCAAAACTCTCACACACACGAGATTTGAAGTAAACGTAAAACTGAAAATACTAAATTTCAATTACACTAAAATCAAGCATTTTTAAAACAAAAAACCAGACACCCAAAATGTGCAAGACTGATTTCATGAAAACAGCCTTTGAAACTCAATAATACCAAGCCCCCAAACAATTACTATAATGTTTGATAGGTGGGTCACTGACCAACCAAATTAAACTACCTTGCTTCCACCAATCAATCAATCTCATCTGATACTATGTTTGTAAATACATCAAGGCTATAAAGGAACAGTAATGTTTAATCATGTATGCTCAGAGGGTTTTCAGTCATGGATGAGGGTGTTACGTAAATCAAGGATACTTTCAGAAGGGTTAGGCTGCCAGAGACGACAAACTATGATTCTTATTAACTCGGATGTACTTCATGTTTGTGTGTGTGTGTATAACTACATGCTTTAATTAAAATATATGTAAATGCTACAAAGAAATGTTTATTTTCCTGATACAAAAAGTTTAATATTGAAGTCATAAAATTAAATTTTGTGAAATAACTGGTATTTAAATGAATGTCCGTAAAGTCATTCCATTAGAACAAACCTGTATCAGAAGTAATTTTGAGTACAACTCCAAATTTACTGTGTATTTTCATGAAATTTAGCAAATTTTTAGTCACCAACAAGTCTGTTGTACACAAACAATCAGATGTACAACTAATATTTTTTACTATGAGATGGTGAAGTCAGTCTGAGTCAGATTAGACAGCAAGATGACATTCAACTGAAGAATAAAAAATATTTTTATCCATTGTACAGTTTACAAATTGTATTTGTATAGCCTCTAATACTTAATAAATGCACATACAAGGTTTTGTTTAATGTCCCTACATATTTACTGTACATCAGCAGCGTATGATAATATACTGATAACTATGACACAGTACCATGTTTAATTATTCTCTGTAGAAATAAACGGGGAATGCACACCACCATACATATAAGGCTTAAGCTTGAATGTTGGAACACAGATGCTTGAACATGCACAGAATTTTTGCAAGCCACACATTTTATACAGCACACAAGTATTCAACTACTAAAGGCCAACTGTACCCTATATGGTAAATCAACGATAAATAAGTGGAGTTTTTTTATGAAAAAAAAACTAATTTATTTACCTTCATTAATCAAAAACTTTACGTTTCAAGGTTTAACTCAGATGATTTTAAAGTGTCCTACATTAGTTACTTATTCTACCACTAGATTAGAATGTTTAAATTAATGTGAAAAAAAAAACAACAACTAGACATTTCAGAGTACCTAATGATACTGTAATTAAAATGTTTATTGTATTGAATTAATTATAGCTTAACAATCTACTTCTAGAGATGATTATTATTTTACATCAATACATTAACAAAGGTATTACACAAAGTACGCTATAATATTATATACACATATACGTAAGTTGAAATAATAGTATACCATTATCATAAAACAATAATGTAGTATTATCATAATATAAAATTGTCATACAATCAGAATACGCATCATAACACCATAATATAATAATTACGCCATCGTAATAGACATTATTAAAACAAAATGTATTGCTATCATAAGATGAAAATATACCATTATTAAAACAATATACTATCTTAAAACATATTTCCTATATTAATTTTAAGACAATTTATGTTTTAATGAATGAAGCATACATCAAAATAACTCTCACAGCTTCTAAAACTAACTGGTTTATATGCCATTCAAATAACACACTGCCCTAAAATGTCTTTGTATAGCAAGACCTACATTATTACAAACTAATTTAGTCCTAGATTTACGATATAGGCTCCAACATATTATTAAAGAAATTTTCCTGAACTATTTATGCAACAAGTTTATGATACAGGACTCTTTTTGGGTCACAGTGTCTCTACCAACACACTAGTGAAACTAAAAACTTTATCGATACTGCATTAATCACTCCAATTACTGCTGTAGTTTTCTGTGTATTTCACACTGAGAATGGAGCTATTATCTCTTAATTGTTTTTTGCTGCAACAGACAAGAAGATAATTATTTGAAACGATGTAATATGTGGACCTCACTGGTAGAGAACAGTTGATAAAGAAGTGAATAATTTGAGGTTTGATTAAAGCAATGGTAAGCTTAACATCTTACATGTATTATTTGTATATCAAAGTAGGGTTTAATAGTTTTGATCTCTATACATTAAGTGACTTAGATCCATAGCACAATTTTTCTAGGTTTTAAATCTGACACTTAACACTAAATATGTGAAAAAGTGAATTTTGCTGACATGGTTCCAAATACGTAATATCGTGTTTCGATTGTTACTTACTCTCCTTGTTTGTTATCAGTTGTTTTTTTCTTCCCTTAATAAAAACTTTCAGTATTCAATTAAATTTCTACAACACTTGAACAGAGAGAAAAACACCAACGTCAATCTTTGATAGCACTTGGACCTTCAAGTGATACAAGTCAACAAGCAAATATTTGTGTGAAAAAAAATCGAAAAAAAAAACAAGGAAAGAAAGAAAAAAGAAACTATTGTTTGTTCTCAAAATTCATCAATTCTACTTTCACATGTCCACATTTGGTTAATCTAAAAATCAAACGAAGGCAGTGTAAAGATGATGACACGAGACGAGTTACATGGCAGTTCTTTACAGCTGGGAGTTAATTTAGCATATAACTGTCAAAAACTTCTTTTGGATAAAAAAAAAAGATATAAAGGATTAATAAAACAACAACAACAATCAGACATCCTGAATAAAGTATCAATTTTTCTGAAAATATGAACAATCATCTTACACTCCACTAAAGCTTTTGAAGTAAATAGAGATCATTCAGTCACAACAGTAAAATTTAACTGAAGAATAATACAGTTCTAAAACTTGTGTAGGTTTTCTTCCTGGCAGACACAGCTGACCATAGTGAATGACTGACACAATAATAAAACTACCAATATGAACAAAGACAAACTCTCAGTGGTTATAACTAATATGTGAAATGTAATATGATTGGATCTTTCAAATGAAAAATGAGAGAAAAAAAGTTCAAATACAGACTCAAAAAATGACATATCTGTATCTTTAAACACTTAGATACATATGTCCTGCTGTGTATGGTAGCATGTCCTAGACAAGAAATGACATATCCGTATCTTTAAACACTTAGATACATATGTCCTGCTGTGTATGGTAGCATGTCCTCGACAAACTACTGCTTTTGAATTTTTAACCAAGCAGATAAAATCTTAATTTGCTATGAAGTTACATGAAATATTATAAGAAAATAGAAGCTCAATTATCAGTAGGGTAAAATATACATAAATATATTCTAAATTAAAATGTACACATTTTACCATCACTATTATTTAGGTAACTTCTATTAATTGCATTTCAAAATAAGAGGAAAAAAAAGATTGAAGTTAAATGTATGTTAGAAAATATGATTTTATAACCTGCTGTTTTATAGTCTTATTTCAGGATAAAAATTACAGTTGGAAAGAAACAGTTTATTCTTTACTTAACTGTTATCTGACACTCAAAAATCAAATACCTGCTTTCTAGTCACATTTGTTCCAATTTCAAACATGTATGTATATATTAAGATTTTTATTTAGGGGAGTTTTCAGAAATGTACTCTTAACTAAACATTATTTTAAAGAATTAAACAGCTGAGTATTACCATAAATGCTTGCTTTCTCTTTACAGCTTCCTCATGTTTCATCTCTTCATCTTGCAGCTTAGCCTCCTTTTGGTGCTGTTGAGAACTGTACATTTCCCGTATAGCACGCAATCGACATTTCTGTAAACACGAAGAGCGGGAAAAATACTTGAACAAACAAGTACGATGCATTGTCTGTCTAAACACAGCATATAATTTAAGAAATATCAGCAGAACGTGCATTATTCTCATTTAAAACCACTCTTTAAATTTATGATATTAAAGGTCAGAATTACAAAGGAGAAAAAATATATAGTTGATGAGATGACTGTTATAACTGGTATTAAAGGTCAGAATTACAAAGGATACAACACATATGACTGTTATAACTGGTACCTCTGGTGTATTTTGTCTCTGACTCTTAATAATCATGTTCATCTGATGGTGTTTTTGACTCTCTTCTTGCTTCCTCCTGGTGTCTTGGAGTTCTTTATCCCATTTCCTTTTTGCTTCAGCCTTCTTTTCTTCTTCTTCTATACGGTACTGATATCTTTTCACCATCAACTCCATCAACTTGATGTCCTAATGAAAACAAGCACAAAGGTATTAAATCCTTAAGTTCTAGCAAAGTCTTTAACCTGTTCAGTGCCGTAGATGAGATAACTCATCCAAGCCGATCGGTAACACAGTGCCATGGACGAGTTAATTCGTTCTCAATAATACCGAACTTCAACGCTAGATGTCAGCACTATACACACATTTCACCTACTTACAAACTGTTTCACTTTCGATCCAAAATGGCATCACAAAATGAAAAAGCATTAGAGTTGCATTGTAGCAGCTGAAATACTTGGCAGTCAACAGGTTAAAGCTGCTAATAACTTAACATTATTTAAAGGTAAAGTGAAGTGATTATAATGTAATAAAACTAAATATATTTAATTTTTTTCATAAACTTTGTTCAAATAAAAAAAGATATAAAGTTTTAATATTAATAATAAAAGAGAACTTATCTTGATCTCTTATACACAGCAGTAATTTACAATTTAAAACCAGTTCACAAGCTTACGATAACAAACTTACAGTTGACTCAACAGAAGACCATGGACAAGTCTAAAATAGTTAAAGTAAATTTAAACACTAACTGAGGGCTTTATGTGTCTGGAAACAAATATCTTCAAATAAATACCAGTATTAAATGTTACAACTACTTCCGTTTTTTGTTGTAGTACGGTTAGACTATTCTATGCAATAAACTTGTAAATCACTACCCAATAACAGTAAAATTATTAACAATATTTTTTGATACTTTAATAGCAGCACCTTTGGATATAACTTGGTTTTAGCTCTAGGAGAATCACAAAGCTTTGATTTGAGGAGTGCTGAACTGGCAGGACTGACTTTTTCTTCAAATAAATAACGATAGGGCGAGGACGGAACCGAAAAGCTTGTAACATTTATATCTCTGACCGACAAGGTAGAAGTGCTAGATTTTGGTCGGTTTTTTGGAGTTGACTGTGCTCTTGGTGATTGCACCATCTGTTCTCCTGGAACTATTCCACTTGACGATGTTGAAATAGTGACAGTATCATTTCTTTCTGAACTAGAATCTCGATCTGCTAAGAAAATAAAAATGAACAGACTCGTACCTTAATTAAGTAGACATGAAATAACACACGATATCTTTAAAACAGCAAAACGATGACTGGTCAAACAAATTATACATTAAGATGATACTTATGTAAATTTTAAATATAAGAAGTTAAAAAACAAAATGTTTACTAGTACACAATACATATTTAAAAATGAGATTGTCCCCAGTTTCAAATTACAATAAAATATTTACTCAAACACGTACTGTCCAACAAAGTAAGATATTAAATGTGTGTATAAGACTGTCCCCAGTCTCACAGTTTTATCTTTATACAGTTAAGTATTAAGTAAATGTTACATTGTATTTTGAGACTGGGACAGTCTCAGTTTTTAAGTGTTAATTTTTTTACCTTTAAATGTTAGTTTTCCTTTTTAAAAAATTGAGTCACTCAAGATTATAATGAACCTTAACCTAGCTATTTCAGTCAAGTACTTTATGTAATTTTGATAAATCACACAAGGAAGATACTTAAGTGCAGTTATCCAAGTATTAATAAAAGACGATACAGATATAGTTACTGATTACACCATTATTCCATAAATAATTTAAGTGTAACACGCATTCCTTTTACACTTAACTTTGTAAACAATCAAATAATGCACCCAAGTCCTTAAATTGTGAAGTGAAAAGAGAATACATTTCATTTCAAACTGATTTACTCATTAATGTAATTCCTCACAACATCCTATGATAAACAGATCTGTAATGATAAATAACTGGACATTAATGTAATTCACCCCAAAAAAGTCTCACTATAAATGAAACCTTTTAAAATAAACACAACCATACTGATTTATAAGTAGTTACTACTTAGGTCTGACACTTTAACAAGTATTCATGCGGCATAAGATACATGGACAGTACTTTGAGATAACAATAACATAAGATACATGGACAGTACTTTGAGATAACAATAACATAAGATACATGGACAGGACTTTGAGATAACAATAACATAAGATACATGGACAGGACTTTGAGATAACAATAACATAAGATACATGGACAGTACTTTGAGATAACAATAACATAAGATACATGGACAGTACTTTGAGATAACAATAACATAAGATACATGGACAATACTTTGAGATAACAATAACATAAGATACATGGACAGTACTTTGAGATAACAATAACATAAGATACACGGACAGGACTTTGAGATAACAATAACATAAGATACACGGACAGGACTTTGAGATAACAATAACAGGAAAAAGGGATCAAATGCCAAATGATTTGCTGTTGAGAGAAAACATAAGTGCCCCAAGAGAAACCCACTTCCATTGGCAAGATGTTGAAAATTCTACCTGACCACTGCTGCCCAAACTGTAATAAAACACTTTTACAGTTATTAAAATGTCATGCTTTGTGTTTGTGATAAAGTAAGAGGTTCTGATTTTTGTTTCTCTCTCTCTCATTCTTATCTGCCAATAGGTGGTGTAATAGTTACGATAACTCATGTTAACTGATCTACTAATAAAGATAAAAAGCTACCGTATTACTACAGCTTTACTTATAACATAAAATGAAAATTTGTGAGTTGGTATCACTTGTTAACCAGGTTAAAACAGTTCAGGAGAGGTTAATTATATTATATTGTGAATGTATTTTTTTTCATAAAAGATGTGAAGCTAACAACTGGAGATGAAAACCAAGTTTACAGAGGGTCATGTCTTGTCTGGAAGCTTTTTTTTTTTGTAAAAGGAAGTATCTAATTTGAAAATGTGTCTGTTAATTATTGGGATGTTACTAACTGTATGCAAGTAGCAGGTGTGGGGTGGGGGTTACAGTGTGAGGTAACATTGTTATGATTAGTCTTCCTGTCTTTGCAAATTGCATAAATAATCCAATGTATCATATGTAACAGATTTAATATTACCTTAATATCTATGTTTGTTTCAATTTAACATACATTTAGAAATGTATGTAACTTGTATTGTTCATTGTGCAAGTCCTGCTTGTTCTCTAAATTTTGTAAAAGATTCTGGAGAGTAAAAATGGACAATATACTTATAACAAGAGTACCTTTAAATGTTGTTGGGCTACTTGAACTTCATCTAAAGATTATAAATCAATGCAACAAGAGACAGTTGAAGAATATTTTTGGTCAGCTACAGTCAGGACAATATGTCTCAGAAGCTATAACTGTCATTAACACCTATTAATTGGAAAATATAGATTTAAAACATTACAAACTGTTCAACTTAAGAAAATTAACTTTGGACATTAACATTTCTATAAGATCATTAGATGTCTATTTTCTGTGAAAAGCAAGCTTGTGAACCTAGTTAGACCAAACAAGAAGAGAACTAGCTACCATTACTGATAAAGATAAAATGCTACCGTATTACTACAGCTTTACTTATAACATACAATGAAAATTCTGTGAGTTGGTATTCAGTTCCAGACCAGATAGAAGATTCAGTATTTTTCATAAGTTTGTAAAAATTGTGTATATAAATCATTATTAGTAATAACTGTTATTATAAATTGTATTATTGTTTGTACAGTCAAATACATTTGTGTCAAAAAAGAAAATTGCACATATCAATATTTTTGGCAAATATAATAAATTTAATAATTAAACATTTAATTATCTTTTAAATTAAAATTTCAGGTTATTTGAAATCGTAATACATAACGTAACATACATAAGAAAATAAATCGAAGACTCATCCAAGATATATTGTAAAACATATTACAATATCATATCAAAGTACTCTAGGAGAGGGCTAAGAAAGATATGTTTGCTAAAGAGGCAATCTTTGTATGCTAATTGAAATTAATAACAAGTTACAGGTCTTATAAAGTAAATCAATTAAAGAAAGGCCTGAGCCAGGCCTCTTACAATGAGTGAGAAACATAAATGTGGATGTGTAATTTTGGATGTGAAACATTTACACAGAAGAAGCAAAGTAAATGTATACCCCCATCCACCCGAGGATCTACGCCCCTGCATGGCATAAACCATTCAAAACAAATACTAGATGTATTCACAAAAAAATCATTTTTAGTTTATTAAAAAGACTTAAAATGTTTGCTGAAGATATACACACTATATCAGAAGTTAATAGTATCAAATCTATAATGACCGAGTGACTACAAAGAGGTCACACAGTTAGTCAAACTGGTTGAGCTCATATCGAGACAGTTAAATACAGAACTTACTAGAAAAGGTTCCAGTTATCTTTTCAGAACTTGGAAAAGAACCTTGGTTTTTCATGCCAATGTTTTTTGGCGACAGGGATTGCGACCTCTGCTTTTCCCATGCTGTTAGTATAATCTTCTGTCTTTCATCTCGGCACTTTTCTAAGTTTCCTATTATTATCAAATAAAATGAACTCGGTAAAAAAATACCCCAAGAGCGCATACAATATTAAAGACATCTACACCATGCACACGTAAGCAAGAGTTAACTTTCAAACTACCAAAGGCATCATTTGTTTCAATTCTGTTTTTAAAGAGGTATAATTTATGCCTGAAAATAATGAATTAGTGTTTCTAATTAACTTAAATACCAAAACAAGTTATTCAGTACTAAAGTGAAAAGATGCAACTAACAGTTCTGAGAGTTTAAAAACAATTTGTACACAAAAAACTGCTGTATAATATATCATATAACGTTTTTTTCTTTCACGTTAACCTAAATTTCAAACACACTAATATAATAAATTAGGATCAGAAAAACCGACATATATGTCATATATATTTTCCTTTTCACAACACTGATGTTATCAAATATTTTCATAATCACAGCAAGACGAAAACCTCAGTTCTGAAACATTATTCGGGTGACTTCCACTAGTGTCATCTTAAATCCCCATTTTGAATCACAGCTAGTTTATCAGATAGCTTTGGTAGAATTATCATGATTAACTAAAAGTTTCAATTTAAATATCAACCCCAAACAAAAGAAGCCTCCTTCCCCATAATAAACACCTTTTATTCACTGAAAGCCTATTCAGAGTAATTCATGGCTGGATGAAGCTTTCAACTTAAGGGATAAGATATATCCTGGGATAATCTTTAGTCAACAACAGCTCTTGCTATGACATGATACGAAACTTCTAAATGTTGTTTATGAGACTTACTCATTTTCTTCACTAAATATAAACAACTTCAAACTTCTATACAAACAAGAAATAAAGTCCTTACCCACTCTTCCTTTTTCATGCTGTCAAGAGTCACACGTAACCCCCCCCATACTATTGGTAGTAATGCATCAAGCAATTCTCATTCAGTCAAACAGTGCATTAAAATAACACAGACTAATAACGTGTAAAAATGTAGACAGTTTATCCTAGCTGTTAATTGCAACTGATAACGGCTCAAACTTATAATAACCACGGGCAAACACGTATATATATATATAATAGATCAAAATTTGTTTCAAAGTGAAGCACAGTTAAATGGTACAAACAGAGAACATGCTGGTACAAAAGGTAAAATTAATTTTATTAAAACAAATATGTAATTCAAATTCAGTTTTAAACTTAAATTTGGTGATACTAATAAAATCTAAAATAATACAATACTAACCTCATCAAAACTACACAATTTTATGCTTTTAGACTGCTGAAAATTTTAATAAGTAATAGTTGTTTTAATAGTAAACATTAGTTATAACTATTTACAAGCAATACTTTGTTACTTTTACTATAATAAGTAATAGTTGTTTTATTAGTAAACATTATTTATAACTATTTACAAGCAATACTTTGTTACTTTTACTATAATAAGTAATAGTTGTTTTATTAGTAAACATTATTTATAACTATTTACAAGCAATACTTTGTTACTTTTACTATAATAAGTAATAGTTGTTTTATTAGTAAACATTATTTATAACTATTTACAAGCAATACTTTGTTACTTTTACTATAAGTAATAGTTGTTTTATTAGTAAACATTATTTATAACTATTTACAAGCAATACTTTGTTACTTTTACTTTAATAAGTAATAGTTGTTTTATTAGTAAACATTATTTATAACTATTTACAAGCAATACTTTGTTACTTTTACTATAATAAGTAATAGTTGTTTTATTAGTAAACATTATTTATAACTATTTACAAGCAATACTTTGTTACTTTTACTATAATAAGTAATAGTTGTTTTATTAGTAAACATTATTTATAACTATTTACAAGCAATACTTTGTTACTTTTACTATAATAAGTAATAGTTGTTTTATTAGTAAACATTATTTATAACTATTTACAAGCAATACTTTGTTACTTTTACTATAATAAGTAATAGTTGTTTTATTAGTAAACATTATTTATAACTATTTACAAGCAATACTTTGTTACTTTTACTATAATAAGTAATAGTTGTTTTATTAGTAAACATTATTTATAACTATTTACAAGCAATACTTTGTTACTTTTACTTTAATAAGTAATAGTTGTTTTATTAGTAAACATTATTTATAACTATTTACAAGCAATACTTTGTTACTTTTACTATAATAAGTAATAGTTGTTTTATTAGTAAACATTATTTATAACTATTTACAAGCAATACTTTGTTACTTTTACTTTAATAAGTAATAGCTGTTTTATTAGTAAACATTATTTATAACTATTTACAACCAATACGTTGTTACTTTTACTCCTACAAGAAAAACATTTTTAATGAGCAATAATTTGAATTCACTGCTCCATGTGTCAACTCTCACAAAGTGTATGTAATCTAACTTGTTCAGAGCATGAAAGATGTACAATCTGAATGTACAGAAAGTAAAAAACAAAAACTGGTCTTTTTGTAAACTGCATGTTCACATCAGTGAAATGTGATAGTGTGTTTATAAACAAAATGGAATCTTTACGTCCTCAAGGAACAGAACTGATGGTACTATAAAGAACACACTTTATTACCATACCATGTTCACATCAGTGAAATGTGACAGTGTGTTTATAAACAAAATGGAATGTTTATGTCCTCAAGGAACAGAACTGATGGTACTACAAAGAACATACGTTATTACCATACCATGTTCACATCAGTGAAATGTGACAGTGTGTTTATAAACAAAATGGAATGTTTATGTCCTCAAGGAACAGAACTGATGGTACTATAAAGAACACACTTTATTACCATACCATGTTCACATCAGTGAAATGTGACAGTGTTTATAAACAAAATGGAATGTTTATGTCCTCAAGGAACAGAACTGATGGTACTATAAAGAACACACTTTATTACCATACCATGTTCACATCAGTGAAATGTGACAGTGTGTGTATAAACAAAATGGAATGTTTATGTCCTCAAGGAACAGAACTGATGGTACTATAAAGAACATACGTTATTACCATACCATGTTCACATCAGTGAAATGTGACAGTGTGTGTATAAACAAAATGGAATCTTTACGTCCTCAAGGAACAGAACTGATGGTACTATAAAGAACACACTTTATTACCATACCATGTTCACATCAGTGAAATGTGACAGTGTGTTTATAAACAAAATGGAATGTTTATGTCCTCAAGGAACAGAACTGATGGTACTATAAAGAACACACTTTATTACCATACCATGTTCACATCAGTGAAATGTGACAGTGTGTGTATAAACAAAATGGAATGTTTATGTCCTCAAGGAACAGAACTGATGGTACTACAAAGAACATACGTTATTACCATACCATGTTCACATCAGTGAAATGTGATAGTGTGTTTATAAACAAAATGGAATCTTTACGTCCTCAAGGAACAGAACTGATGGTACTATAAAAAACACACTTTATTACCATACCATGTTCACATCAGTGAAATGTGACAGTGTGTGTATAAACAAAATGGAATGTTTATGTCCTCAAGGAACAGAACTGATGGTACTACAAAGAACATACGTTATTACCATACCATGTTCACATCAGTGAAATGTGACAGTGTGTTTATAAACAAAATGGAATGTTTATGTCCTCAAGGAACAGAACTGATGGTACTATAAAAAACACACTTTATTACCATACCATGTTCACATCAGTGAAATGTGATAGTGTGTTTATAAACAAAATGGAATGTTTATGTCCTCAAGGAACAGAACTGATGGTACTATAAAGAACACACTTTATTACCATACCATGTTCACATCAGTGAAATGTGATAGTGTGTTTATAAACAAAATGGAATCTTTACGTCCTCAAGGAACAGAACTGATGGTACTATAAAAAACACACTTTATTACCATACCATGTTCACATCAGTGAAATGTGATAGTGTGTTTATAAACAAAATGGAATCTTTACGTCCTCAAGGAACAGAACTGATGGTACTATAAAAAACACACTTTATTACCATACCATGTTCACATCAGTGAAATGTGATAGTGTGTTTATAAACAAAATGGAATGTTTATGTCCTCAAGGAACAGAACTGATGGTACTATAAAGAACACACTTTATTACCATACCATGTTCACATCAGTGAAATGTGACAGTGTGTTTATAAACAAAATGGAATGTTTACGTCCTCAAGGAACAGAACTGATGGTACTATAAAGAACACACTTTATTACCATACCATGTTCACATCAGTGAAATGTGACAGTGTGTGTATAAACAAAATGGAATCTTTACGTCCTCAAGGAACAGAACTGATGGTACTATAAAGAACACACTTTATTACCATACCATGTTCACATCAGTGAAATGTGACAGTGTGTTTATAAACAAAATGGAATGTTTATGTCCTCAAGGAACAGAACTGATGGTACTATAAAGAACACACTTTATTACCATACCATGTTCACATCAGTGAAATGTGACAGTGTGTGTATAAACAAAATGGAATCTTTACGTCCTCAAGGAACAGAACTGATGGTACTATAAAGAACACACTTTATTACCATACCATGTTCACATCAGTGAAATGTGACAGTGTGTTTATAAACAAAATGGAATGTTTATGTCCTCAAGGAACAGAACTGATGGTACTATAAAGAACACACTTTATTACCATACCATGTTCACATCAGTGAAATGTGACAGTGTGTTTATAAACAAAATGGAATGTTTATGTCCTCAAGGAACAGAACTGATGGTACTACAAAGAACACACTTTATTACCATACCATGTTCACATCAGTGAAATGTGATAGTGTGTTTATAAACAAAATGGAATGTTTATGTCCTCAAGGAACAGAACTGATGGTACTATAAAGAACACACTTTATTACCATACCATGTTCACATCATTGAAATGTGATAATGTGTTTATAAACAAAATGGAATCTTTACGTCCTCAAGGAACAGAACTGATGGTACTATAAAGAACACACTTTATTACCATACGATGTTCACATCATTGAAATGTGATAATGTGTTTATAAACAAAATGGAATCTTTACATCCTCAAGGAACAGAACTGATGGTACTATAAAAAACACACTTTATTACCATACCATGTTCACATCAGTGAAATGTGACAGTGTTTATAAACAAAATGGAATCTTTACGTCCTCAAGGAACAGAACTGATGGTACTATAAAGAACACACTTTATTACCATACCATGTTCACATCAGTGAAATGTGACAGTGTGTTTATAAACAAAATGGAATGTTTATGTCCTCAAGGAACAGAACTGATGGTACTATAAAGAACACACTTTATTACCATACCATGTTCACATCAGTGAAATGTGACAGTGTGTGTATAAACAAAATGGAATGTTTACGTCCTCAAGGAACAGAACTGATGGTACTATAAAGAACACACTTTATTACCATACCATGTTCACATCAGTGAAATGTGACAGTGTGTGTATAAACAAAATGGAATGTTTACGTCCTCAAGGAACAGAACTGATGGTACTATAAAGAACACACTTTATTACCATACCATGTTCACATCAGTGAAATGTGACAGTGTGTTTATAAACAAAATGGAATGTTTATGTCCTCAAGGAACAGAACTGATGGTACTATAAAGAACACACTTTATTACCATACCATGTTCACATCAGTGAAATGTGACAGTGTGTGTATAAACAAAATGGAATGTTTATGTCCTCAAGGAACAGAACTGATGGTACTATAAAGAACACACTTTATTACCATACCATGTTCACATCAGTGAAATGTGATAGTGTGTTTATAAACAAAATGGAATGTTTATGTCCTCAAGGAACAGAACTGATGGTACTATAAAGAACACACTTTATTACCATACCATGTTCACATCAGTGAAATGTGACAGTGTTTATAAACAAAATGGAATGTTTATGTCCTCAAGGAACAGAACTGATGGTACTATAAAAACACACTTTATTACCATACCATGTTCACATCAGTGAAATGTGATAGTGTGTTTATAAACAAAATGGAATGTTTATGTCCTCAAGGAACAGAACTGATGGTACTATAAAGAACACACTTTATTACCATACCATGTTCACATCAGTGAAATGTGACAGTGTTTATAAACAAAATGGAATGTTTATGTCCTCAAGGAACAGAACTGATGGTACTATAAAAAACACACTTTATTACCATACCATGTTCACATCAGTGAAATGTGACAGTGTTTATAAACAAAATGGAATGTTTATGTCCTCAAGGAACAGAACTGATGGTACTATAAAGAACACACTTTATTACCATACCATGTTCACATCAGTGAAATGTGACAGTGTGTGTATAAACAAAATGGAATGTTTATGTCCTCAAGGAACAGAACTGATGGTACTATAAAGAACACACTTTATTACCATACCATGTTCACATCAGTGAAATGTGACAGTGTTTATAAACAAAATGGAATCTTTACGTCCTCAAGGAACAGAACTGATGGTACTATAAAGAACACACTTTATTACCATACCATGTTCACATCAGTGAAATGTGACAGTGTGTTTATAAACAAAATGGAATGTTTATGTCCTCAAGGAACAGAACTGATGGTACTATAAAGAACACACTTTATTACCATACCATGTTCACATCAGTGAAATGTGACAGTGTTTATAAACAAAATGGAATGTTTATGTCCTCAAGGAACAGAACTGATGGTACTATAAAAAACACACTTTATTACCATACCATGTTCACATCAGTGAAATGTGATAGTGTGTTTATAAACAAAATGGAATGTTTATGTCCTCAAGGAACAGAACTGATGGTACTATAAAGAACACACTTTATTACCATACCATGTTCACATCATTGAAATGTGATAATGTGTTTATAAACAAAATGGAATCTTTACGTCCTCAAGGAACAGAACTGATGGTACTATAAAGAACACACTTTATTACCATACGATGTTCACATCATTGAAATGTGATAATGTGTTTATAAACAAAATGGAATCTTTACATCCTCAAGGAACAGAACTGATGGTACTATAAAGAACACACTTTATTACCATACCATGTTCACATCAGTGAAATGTGACAGCGTGTTTATAAACAAAATGGAATGTTTATGTCCTCAAGGAACAGAACTGATGGTACTATAAAGAACACACTTTATTACCATACCATGTTCACATCAGTGAAATGTGACAGTGTTTATAAACAAAATGGAATGTTTATGTCCTCAAGGAACAGAACTGATGGTACTATAAAGAACACACTTTATTACCATACCATGTTCACATCAGTGAAATGTGACAGTGTTTATAAACAAAATGGAATCTTTACGTCCTCAAGGAACAGAACTGATGGTACTATAAAGAACACACTTTATTACCATACCATGTTCACATCAGTGAAATGTGACAGTGTGTTTATAAACAAAATGGAATGTTTATGTCCTCAAGGAACAGAAATGATGGTACTATAAAGAACATACGTTATTACCATACGATGTTCATGTCAGTGAAATGTGATAGTGTGTTTATAAATGAATTGGGATGTTTATGTCCTCAAGGAACAGAACTGATGGTATTACAAAGAACATATATTATTACCATACCCTCATCCACCATGCAATACTCAGCAGATGTCATTGAATGTCATCAGGATAATGAGCAAATAAAATTTAAGAGGTACTGGAGGAGGGACAGAATCAGCAATACGAATACTATAGGTAGCCTAAAGTTCCAGTGCTAATCCAATCACAAAATCCAACTAATCTGACACCTTTGTGAGATCACAAAGGAGAAACTGAAGGAAATATAAACAAAGTCTTAAAACACATTGGTATCAACAACACCTGGTCAATGTTGTCAGAGAATTAAGTCGACACAACATGCGACTTAATACCGACTTTTCAGTTTGTTTAAAATAAGTTTACTAAGCCTAATGTACTATAAAGTACAAATATGTAAACCAGAACATTTCATAAAAGTTGGGGTGTTGATATAAAATGCTAGAGACACTGTCTGACTACACTGTACACTCAGATTCCTTACTCTGATTAAAAAATAATTTATGAACAGACATGTATAAAGTCCAAGTACAACAAAACTTAAACTCGCCCAGTGTAAAAGGTTTATATTCATACTGAAAAATGCTAGGGTTAGATAGTGCAATCAGAGTGAAATTTAAAATCTAACATTGTATATATATAGTTTTAACTTTACAAGTTCTAGGAAAAGAAGGAAATGTCAAGTTAAAGAAACATTTACATTTCTTTAGTTAAGAAGGATGTCTGAATCCATTTTATAGGGCTTTAGTGCTAAAATATACAGATAAATTAGAATTTTCAATTAAATACCTTTTCCCATAATACAAATTCGCAAAAACTGACAATCACACAAACACTGACTGGTTCATCTTTTAAAATGTGACTGCTGTTTATAAGTGTTTTGTGAAAATTTAGATTTAATAAATAATCATGCTTATTCTATAAATTTATAAAAGAACATCTGAAGTGTCTTATAGAACTCTGTAAATATATACATGTTTAAAGAAGATACAAATTGATATACATCAAAAATTGTAGCTTATTAACTTCCAATATGATAAATCCTGAAATCTTTAAACAAAACTTGTTGTGTGTGTGGAAATGGATCATTATATTCATTAAAGGCATGATGGGATAGCTTCCAAGATTATTATTCATTAAAGACATGATAGTACAGCTTCCAAGATGCTCCTTTCCTCTGATTTTCTAACAGCAGTGATTCCCTAACTTCTTCTCCCCATAGCACACTTTTACTGTCCCAAACGTTGTGTAGCACACGTAAATAAGATTATACAGCATGCACTGTGGCACCCCCAACTAAGACAGGCAAAAATTACTATTATACTTTGTACGAAGGAGAAAATTAATGTTAAAAGTTTATTGATCTGATAATAAATAAAAAAATTACTTAATAATTGCAAACATTCCATGGCACAACTGTGCTGTGGAACACAGTATGGCAAACACTGTTCTATAGGGGTATTGACTGTAACAGTATTAAAATGTCAGTAGCTAAAAAATGGGGAGAAATGGTTAGGTTCTGAAACTTTCTTTTCAACATGCAACCAAGTAATAGGTTTTGAAAAAAATCTTTTGAGGGAAATGTTTTTTTTTTTAGATAAATATAAATGCAACATTCTTACTAAAAGCTCTTTCAAGAGTTTCTTACGAGTTCGCAAACTGTACAATAATTTCATTGGGCTTGCATAAATGTCATCAAGTAAGCAGTAATTATATTATGATCTTAGAATGATGTTTTCCTGCATAAGTACTTCTACACTCCACTATCATACAAAACATGAGTTATAAAGAATGCAACGTGAAATCAACACCAAAACTTACTTAATCTGTTGGCTTCATAGTCTTGATAAAGCTTTAAAACCTCATCTTTTGTTCTTCCACTGCCGTATTCATCTTCGAAGTCAACAAGAGATTTCTGAAGGAGTTGGACTGGCTAGATGCATTTGAAATACTTTTTCAGTGACATGTTTGATACCTTTCAGTACTTCTCACATTCTGAATATTCTTAAAAACATGTAAAGTTAATTCAATGTTAATAGTTTTCAACTTTACAGCTTTGTTTGTTTGTCAAGCTTTAAAAAAATTGAGATATCCATAGGTTTATAATACAAAATCAGACCTAAGTTTCCTTGATAAAAACTAAATGTATTCTAAAGACCAAGAATGTATTAACATCAACATCAAATATTCATGACTTGAACAAATATAAATAAAGGGATTTATATTTCATCGAGTGAGTTCAAGACAAATGTTAAGAACAATGGTGAAAGGAACTGTATGATTACTGAGTACTTCTAGCTCTTTCCTCCAGTGATGTATGTAGTTTTATTTACTATTATCCACAGGAATTTGTTATTAATCAACAGAATTATTAAATAGTGTGTTAAGTAATATTCAATATTTTATACTGTTTTTGTCATATGTAATAAAGCAAATAAATTTATTTTTACTGTTTTATACACTTAACTGTAAATATAAACTGATACAAACATAAAAGCTGAGGGTCTGACAAGCTGCTCTAACCCTCAAACACAGGATACCACATTTGTTACTACACACTGAGAAATGTGAAGATAATATATGTTAATGTTTTCATCATTGTTCTCAAAGAAAATTAGTAAATAATTGTGTTTCCTTCACGTGAGAACACTACTGAATGATAGAAAAAACATTTATATCATGAAGGTAAATGTGATTTACTTTATTATTTTTGTTATAAATCATGATTCTTGATGACAAGATATGTATTGTTAATAATAATGATCGGTGATAAATCTTGGATGGACTCTCAATACTGACTCTTGGAAACTAGAATTTCTTTTCACAAATAAATCTTAAGAAGAGAACAAACACAAGCAGTTTCTGCATGTGTATCTATTGGGCAAATTACATGTTAGCATTGTATTATTTTCTGAATTTTAAATACATTAACTCACTGAATAAGTGTTAACAGATTTATCATTCTTTCATGGTCAAAAGATGGTGCAACACACTTCCCTTCAATACAACTTTCTCAGCCCCCCTCCCACTCCACTCTAATTACAAACAGAAAATACTGATTAACTTCAATCAGTTAGGACAGTGATGGCGAACCTATGGCACTCGTGCCAGAGGTGGCACGCAAGGCCACGATTGCTGGCACGTGATAGGATTCCCGCATCTTTGCTAAGAAGTATGTAGCGAGCTAGGTAATTATGAGAGTTGGCATGACCTGAGAGCACTAGGGTTCAAGTACTTCGATTTTCAGGGCCTCCTCGTGGTGCAGAGGAGACAATGCGCGTAAGTGTAGCTAACACTAGAACTCGGGATATTCCCGGTAGGATCGATGAGAAGGATTGGTAAAGCCTGGGAAATCGTTGTTCCCAGTTTAATGCGCCATAACGTCAGCCCTTGTCTCTACTTCGAGTTAGATTAATACTATAATATATCCCAGGGATATTATCCCTACAGGTTGCATGTCGAACTCTTTGAACGACGTGGGTGGCATCGTAAGTCATTACATCTATTCGTATTGGTCTTCAACCAATATGAATAAATAATTATATCGGTTACTTATTATTCTGCAGTCATGAAGAATTATACAAAAAACAGAAAACTTGTCACAAATCATTCTTTGTAATTTTATTGAAAATTTGAATATAATACAAGCTAAATGCAGCTGAAAATGCAAAACATTATAAACTATTGATTAACTTGAGAATATTTTTCAACCAATCGTGTTTAGTTTTAAATTTTGCACTCCACATTATCATGGCATTAAAAAAGCTACATTAACGAAACGGGCCAATTTAATTTGTTTAAATATTTAACTGTTCTTTGTTTAAGTAAATTTTTAAAAGTTTGTTTCATTAAACTTTACTTTTGTGTGTTTAAGTTATACCAAAATGAATGCAAAGAAGGCAAAGCTAATGGATAGTGGACGATTATTTCAAGAAAATTGGACAAAATTATTTGGAACCATTGAACGCAACGGAAAAGCATTATGTATTTTATGTGGTGAAAGTGTTGTGTGTCGTACTTCAAGTGTCAAACGGCATTTTGAAACCAACCACAAAAATGTTGCTGAACTTGATGAAACAGAAAAGGAGGAATTTCTTGCAAACGAACTGAGGAAATATCATTTTCAATGTCTTAATCTTGGAAACTTTCTTTCTAAACCTAATCACTTGACGAAGGCCAGCTTTCAAATTTCATTATGTATCGCTAAACATGGTAAGTCTCTATCTGATGGAGATTTCATAAAAATGACTATGTTAGCTGGAAGTGATTCCCTTTTTAGTGATTTTTCAAATAAACGTGAAATTTTACAACGAATCTGTGAGGTACCACTTAGCAGAAATACGGTGAAAGATCGTATCTTACGTATGGCAAATGATGTCAATCAACAACTCAGTACTGATTTACAAAAGGCTTCTTGTTACTCCATGTGTTTGGATGACAGTACGGATATAAATAATCATGCAAGGTTAGCAGTAATTTTGCGTTATGCTGTTGGTGACTCCATGAGGGAAGAATTGGTGAAACCGATTTCTTTACCCGGAAGAACACAAGGAGTAGATATTTACAATGCTGTGATGGAATGTTTTTTGACACAAAGTATTAAGCCCGAAAAGACAGTTTTGATCACTAGTGATGGAGTACCATGTATGGTTGGGTCAACATCTGGTTTCATAAAGTTGTTCGAGAACAAAATAAAACATCAAGTCATCCAGTTTCATTGTATTATACATCAAGAAGCTCTTTGTGCAAAAGGAAGTAGCAAAAAATTAGATGATATACTCAAAAATGTTACAAAAATGGTGAATTACATTATTACTCGTGCGCTTCATTTTCGTCAGTTTCAAACACTTCTTGATGATGTTCAAGCACAATATAGTACTTTAATTATGTATAACAATATCCGATGGTTGAGCAGAGGACGTTTTCTGGAAAGATTTATTGCTTGCTTGAACGAAATTAGATTTTTTATGCATGAAAAAGGACAAGACTTTCCACAGCTCACTGATGTGGCTTGGCTTAATAACCTCATGTTCTTTACAGACTTTATATCACACTTCAATGCACTGAACACAAAACTACAAGGAGTAGGAAAAACAGCAGAAAGAATGTTCTGTGATATAAAGGCATTTGAGAGAAAATTGCAAGTTGTTGAAAAAGACATCGAAGGTGGGGAGCTCAAATATTTTCCAAATCTGAAAATGCATTTAGAAAACTCGACAACATTTGCGAACTGTTCCTTAAGCAAACAGGAAATCTCCAAAGAATTTTCAAGCATTATCGCGTTAGCGAAGGAGAATTTTAGTAACAGATTTATGCAGTTTCGAAAGATAGAAAAAACTTTGTATTTTCTTACCTTTCCCGATAAAACTGAATTTGAAGATCTCGATCTTTCCTGTTTACACTGGTTGGGTTTGAAAACTCTAGAAATGGAGCTGGTAGAATTTCAGGAAAACTATACTTGGACTAATAAATTCTGTGCCCCATGTAAAACACTTGAGAAAATAGAGTGTGGAGGGATCTTGGAAGAAAACGTTGCAAAGAGTTGTGAAAATGAAATTTTTAAAGTGTGGAATTCTTTGCCAATTAATTTTAAGTCAATGAAATTACTTGAAATAGCTCTTCTTACTTTGTTTGGATCATCTTACGCTTGTGAGCAGCTGTTTTAAATTTGAATTTCATCAAATCAGACAGAAGAAACAAGCTTACAGATGATCAGTGATGACGAGAAACCCACTTGTTGAGAAATTTATATGCAAAAACGGCTCGCTTGGGCTGAGAAAACACTTTTACATAGAAGGTCGAAACGTTGTTCGCTCTTCTATGTAAAAGTGTTTTCTCAGCCCAAGCGAGCCGTTTTTGCATATAAAGCTTACAGATGAACTGAGTGCTACATGTGTTGCTCTCAAATCAACAAAATATGAACCATCAATTAACAAGTTATCCGAGTGTTCACAACAGCAGAGATCGCATTGATTTAATAAAATTCAAGACAAAATATACTAATTTTAAGTCAAGGCTATTTATTAGTTTCATTGAAACTTTTGTAATTCGACTTTTTTTAAAATAAAGATACTCATCAGAAAGTCAGTTTTTTATTGGAAAGTAACTGTCATTTTTATGAAAATCCTGGCACGTTCGGATAGACAAAGTAATTTTGGGTCACAATTGAGGCACGCAATCTCTAAAAGGTTCACCATCACTGAATTAGGAACTCACAGGCAAAGTACAATCTGCACTACTTTTATCAAAGATCCAACCAATTGTATCTTATAGAATTTAAATTGTAAGATGACAACCTCTGTATTACACAAAGATGTTTGATTATGTAAATCCTACACAGTTAACAAAATGAGAGAACTCTAATGAACATGTATTATAGAGACAGAAAAATAACATTGTTTCAATACACTTTTCACAAATAATTTGGAAGACAGCAACTTACACATCATGTAATTTAAACTGAGCTATCGTATAGTGTTTGACAAAGTACTAACTTACATACTCTTCACGGTTTATCAAACACTCTTTTAGTGTTTCATTAAAAATTTAGACCTCTTTCATCAGGCTAAGTACTGTCAGAGTTAGAAAAAACTCATTAAACACTTGAATAACATAACACTTGAAGAACACTGGGAAACTTGTTAAACACTTGAATAACAACACGTATGAAGAACACAGGGAACCTCATTAAACACTTGAATAACAAAACGTACGAAAAACACTGGGAAACTCATTAAACACTTGAATAACAGAACGTACGAAAAACACTGGGAACCTCATTAAACACTTGAATAACAAAACGTACGAAAAACACTGGGAAACTCATTAAACACTTGAATAACAGAACGTACGAAAAACACTGGGAACCTCATTAAACACTTGAATAACAAAGCGTCTGAAAAAAAACACTGGGAAACTCATTAAACACTTGAATAACAGAACGTACGAAAAACACTGGGAAACTCATTAAACACTTGAATAACAAAACGTATGAAGAACACTGGGAAACTCATTAAACACTTGAATAACAGAACGTACGAAAAACACTGGGAAACTCATTAAACACTTGAATAACAGAACATACGAAAAACACTGGGAAACTCTTCAAACACTTGAATAACAGAATGTACGAAAAACACTGGGAAACTCTTTAAACACTTGAATAACAGAATGTACGAAAAACACTGGGAAACTCATTAAACACTTGAATAACAGAACGTACGAAAAACACTGGGAAACTCATTAAACACTTGAATAACAGAACGTACGAAAAACACTGGGAAACTCATTAAACACTTGAATAACAGAACGTCTGAAAAAACACTGGGAAACTCATTAAACACTTGAATAACAGAACGCATCTGAAAACACTGGGAAACTCTTTAAACACTTGAATAACAGAACATATGAAAAACACTGGGAAACTCTTTAAACACTTGAATAACAGAATGTACGAAAAACACTGGGAAACTCATTAAACACTTGAATAACAGAACGTACGAAAAACACTGGGAAACTCATTAAACACTTGAATAACAGAACGTCTGAAAAAACACTGGGAAACTCATTAAACACTTGAATAACAGAACATATGAAAAACACTGGGAAACTCATTAAACACTTGAATAACAGAACGTACGAAAAACACTGGGAAACTCATTAAACACTTGAATAACAGAACATACGAAAAACACTGGGAAACTCATTAAACACTTGAATAACAAAACGTTTGAAGAACACTGCGAAACTCATTAAACACTTGAATAACAGAACGTACGAAAAACACTGGGAAACTCATTAAACACTTGAATAACAGAACGTACGAAAAACACTGGGAAACTCTTTAAACACTTGAATAACAGAACGTACGAAAAACACTGCGAAACTCATTAAACACTTGAATAACAGAACGTACGAAGAACACTGGGAAACTCATTAAACACTTGAATAACAAAATGTATGAAAAACACTGGGAAACTCTTTAAACACTTGAATAACAGAACATACGAAGAACACTGGGAAACTCATTAAACACTTGAATAACGGAACATACAAAGAACACTGGGAAACTCATTAAACACTTGAATAACAAAACGTATGAAGAACACAGGGAAACTCATTAAACACTTGAATAATGGAACATACGAAGAACACTGGGCATGTCAATAAACAGAACATTTAATTTTTGATGAAGTTCCACACATGTGAAATCTCCTGAAGTCTTTCACAGGATCATAATCTACAGGTAAGTGAGTTAACAACATATGAAGTAACAAGAACAAAGGAAGAAACAAAGATATTGTGGTCTACATTTCAAGTGTTATGTAGCCATCATTCATGGTAACATCTGACCTAAGTCAGTGATGAACACAGTGTATTCATCAAAAGACAAAATTAATGGCACTCGTTAATTAATTATATTAAGATACAAAGTTGTTACCTCTACATTGAAACTTGACTGTACAAAAACATTTCCTGTAAAGAAATAACTAACTCATTGAATGCAAGATAAAACTGAATTTATATGTAGATTCAGAACTTTACGCTCACCCTCACACCGACCCTGGAGCAAGCTTCTAATGACCGTGGACTAGTTAAAACATAGGGACACTCTTGGGCTTCTGAAGTGTCAAAATTATACAAATTTAAATGTAGTTGTGTCCATTCTCCACTCCGTTCACTTTCAGTCATGACTGTATAAGAGCATTGTCTGTAAAATGTATAAAAACTTTATCAAAAAAATTACATGAAATATTCAGTTGATAATTAAAACGTTAATAACTGGTACTTAGGAAAATTTAGGTTTATCACCTCTCTGACCTGTGTTACAAACAGTGGTAATAACAGTTTCAGATAATGGTTGGCATTCAACTATGCCGTTCAAAACATGGATACAGAACATGTTTTCCAAAACATGGAAAACTTAGTTTGATAAATAACAAGGCACATATATCTTTGAAAATCATAGTTCAAATCCATTACAATTTGTTCACAATGTAGAAAAACTAAGAAACAATTAATTAAACTTTGTTAATGAAGTACATCACAATGTACAGTTGATTTTTTAAAATTATTTTAGAAATTATTATATCATTTATCACTAGTTTACATTAAGTATAACATACATACAAAATCAGAGGTTAATATATTTAAATTACCAATTGACACAATTATGTGGCCATGACACAGTCAATGGTTAATTTATCCTATAGTTAGTAAAGTCAAGTCTAGGTCACAGTTACTAGAGTTATGTTTTTTTAATTAAGTGTGATCCTTGCTGGTTGTCTGTCACCTTCTGCTGATTACACAATACTCTGATTAATTTGCAAGTAAAGTCTTCCAAAGTCTAAGTTGATTATTTCTTTAAAATATCAAATTTCTCTTATTTTTGAAATTGTATTAACTATTTCTAACATCCTCTTAGATGCTTATTTTTCAGACTTCTATTTTAGGTAAGAATTCCATAATTTTTATTTTTCTGTGCAATTGTTTTGTGATAAGAAATCCTATGGTACACAATTTCAAACTGTTGACTGCACAATTATAATTTTTTACCAAATTAAAATCAGGGCCCTGACTTAATTAACATATATTAAAATAATTAGTAAGTTTATATCTTGATCCTCAATGATGTTACTTTTAAAACTTTACAAAAAGTCTCTTGTTTTAAATACATGTATTAAAAACTTGTTCACAAACATACCTTTCTTTCTTCCACAGTTACACAAGTCTAGTCTAGACGTCAGAGAACTATTCAAATGATCTTATTCATAACTTAAGCTAACACATGGTCATGAAGAATCCTGGGGTAGAATGAAAACACAAGTAAAACTCAAACTGATAACACAATTCTCACTTGGTTAAGATGAGGAAACTCTTTAAAAATGCTGAAATTAGAAGAGAATTATATTAATCCAGCCTTGTACATATTGTTAGCTTATAAAGTAACTAATAAGAAAGTGGATAATACGGTAAATTAAGGAACTAATTGGCAGATGGTTTTTAATTATAATCATGAGATAACCTTAACAGTGTTATGGAGAAAAAAATATTTTGTTTGATCAGTTTCTTAAACCATCCAAATCATGTGTTGTTGTTGTTAGTGGTAGAGCAAATAGGAATTCAGGTTGTATCTACAAAAATATTCCATACAAGTCCAAAGAAATTATAATTTCAATGTATAGGCTGTTGGTTAAGCTACGTTTTGGTGTATTGTTTGCATTCAGTCTAGAGAAATTATAGTTTCAATGTATAGGCTGTTGGTTCGTCTACTTTTTGGAGTATTGTGTTCAGTCTTGGACTTCTTACCTTAAAAAATACATTAAATTGTTGGAAGGGGTTCAGGTTAGGACCACTAGGTTAATATCTGGAATGGAGAGGTTGATACAAGGTCAAGTCTAGATCACTGAACTAGTGTTCCCTTCTAAAAAGAAAAACTAGAGGGAAAACCGATTAACATGTTTAAGATGTTTAAGTGACTTGACAGTATTGATCCATCATTTTTCTCTCTATATTTAATGGAGATAATGGTACAGGTAAGGGGATACAGATATACATTTTGGTAGGATGGTAGTCATTTTCAGAGAAGACAGCTTGATTTTTATACCAAGCTAGTTGGCCTCTGAAAAGAATTACCTTCAAATGTGGTGGATAAAGTTAAAGAAATTTAAGGGAATGCTTAATGAATATTTTAGTAATAAAAGCTGGTTTTAAGTTTTTATTTTAATGTTTAATACAATGAATATAATTACTGAAATGAACTATATATATCAACACACACACACACAACTTTATTATAACTTGTGTCAAATTGCTTTAACTAAATGAAATTTAATACATAAGTACAATTTTTCAAAGTGGTTAAGGAATCTATTAATTATATATTTTCATATTTAGATAGGTAATATTTAATATATGGCCTATTTTAATTTTTAAAATCCGTACTTGTGATTTTTATATAACTTAAGAAAATTTCAAATCAAATAGTTTTGAAATGTATAAAAAACTTGTAGCATCTCAAAGTAGCATCGATCAAGTATTCCAATGCAAATGTGATCAAAATGCAAAGCAAAGCTGAAAACCTTTTCATAAATATATCTTACCTGTTATACCAAATGATTCTCACATTAATTTTGTCTTTTTAATGTAGTACTTTATATTAAATGTTAGCTTACAAAACTAACAAACAGTATACACATAGGTCTACAGGAGTAGATATAACAAAGATCAATGGAAGGGCTAAACTGAATACTTAGTGAGGGAAAGACAACCTTTTTGAATGGTTCCTTAAAACTGAGCCCCATAAATAAATCAAATACACTTAGTAGGCTAAAAAAAAAAGCTATTTCTGTTTATGATTCTTTCCATGTCACTTTCACCCTAAATTATTGTTAAGGCACTTCTCTTTGTAAGTTCTTTGTATTACAGATGTGGTTTTCTCCCACTGATGCACTGGTTGTATAATCCACTCTTAGAAAAAGAAACTTGCCAATTCACTAGTTCTTCCGATTGATATTAAAAATAATTAAAGATAATCATAGACTTATAATCTGTTGTAAAAAATAATAATATTGCATCATAAAACCTTACCCTAAAACTCAGAGTTGTGAATAACTTAATAAACTTGGTAATAATTACAATTTACTTTACATCATGACTTTCACTGTTCAAGAAAAGTGATGACCTAAATAGTACCTAAAATCATTACTACATCAGGGCTTGATGAGTCTTAGTACTGGGGAAAGCTCTTGTTAGCATTGGACATTAAAGGCACAGCATGGCTGACATGCTACATTCTGTTTTTGCTTTCATTCATAAGTTCTTATTATTAATTACCTTATTTTTTTTATTACCAACATTTTAGCTAATATCTTATCACTGCAATTATAGTCATCATAAAGTTTTGGTTGATCCAATTGTCAAAATATATGTTGAGGTGTCTCAATCAACTTCTTACTCTCCAGAATTACTGAATGTTTTGTTATAACTTATATGGATGAGCAAATATTTATAAATGAATAAGTTTTTAGAAGAAAAAAAATGTGGGTTTACATGAAATGATTAAGCTATTTGTTGTTATAGCAACACAGTTGCAAACACGTTTTACAAGGAGATATCTAGTTTTTTATTAACTTTTTCATTTTACTACAAGTCAGATTAATCCAGGGGAGCAGGACATTTGGACCCACTTATTCCACTCACAATCCGACTCTAACAATGGGTACTAATTTTTCTTGAAATAAAATCAGTAAAAGTCATAAACAAGATTAAACCTACATAAAACGAAATTAAAAAAAACAAAACATGCTGGAACTTTCAGATAAACTTTCAAAGAACTTTTTACCATGTTTTTGGTACTTTAGGGTTAATTTATAGATCGCTATTGCTAGGCATGCATCATATTCATAGGCCTATAAAGACCAGAAGGCAAATCAAATATCGAAGTATGAAACAAAACTCAAAACATACTGTTGTGTTAAAAGTTACACTACCGACTGTACAGTGCATTAAGACTGCAAATAAGCTTGTAATAATTTAAAATTAAAAATTGAATTCCACAATAAGGTTGAGAAACTCACTGTAAAGTGTATCTTAAACTGTTAAATTTCGACGAGTTAGGAAAAATCAATGCCAAACTGGGTTACCGTATAAAATGTAAAAGCAAAATTTTAATTTGCAACAATGAAATTGCGCGAAACGTTTACCACAACCGCTTGAACTGAGGAAATAACACTTTTAAGTTCTATAGTAGGTTCATTTTAAAACCAGTTTACCTAATAATTAATTATAACTAATAATAATATTAATTTGATATTTTGTTACCATTAGTCTCCTCTTGGCTGATCCAAAGCGCCACACTCTCAAAAGATAGTTTGAACAAATTCAGACAATTCGTAACGACTGCATAAAAAATGAACATAAATAAAAAATCTCTCCGATAGATTTTATGAATTGTAGCAGAAACGTGGGCATAAAATCAAATAGAAATATTTAAATAACGAATAAACAGAAAGACTCTTTATGTCAGCTGTAGTTAGGTGTATAACTAATATAAATAATTACAATCAAATGGCAAAACAAAAAGATGCACATTATAAAAATTATAAATATAAAAAATACTAGCAGAAATAGTCCTATCAGTAAAACTGACCCTCACCACCACCCTCTGTGTTGTGTGTTTGTATATATAATCTTTATCGGAGATCAAGTGTTTCAATGATAAATTTGTAAGTTGGGCCCGTCATAGCCAGGTGGGTTAAGGCGTTCGACTCGTAATCCGAGGGTCGCGGGTTTGAATCCCCATCGCACCAAACATGCTCGCCCTTACAGCCATGGGAGCGTTATAATGTGACAATCAATCCCACTATTTGTTAGTAAAAAGAGGAGCCCAAGAGCTGGCGGTGGGTGGTGATGACTAGCTGCCTTCCCTTTTGTCTTACACTGCTAAATTAGGGATGGCTAGCGCAGATAGCCCTTGAGTAGCTTTGGGCGAAATTCAAGAACAAAAAATATTTGTAACTTTGGTTTTCGCACAAAGCTACTGGAGAAGTATTAACTCTAGTCGTCTCTAATTTTCCTAATTTTGAATTAATATATTAGAAAGAAGGCAGTTAATCAACACCACTCACCGCCAACTCTTCGGCTACTCTTTATCGTCGAATAGTGGGTGTAGTTTGTTTAGAATTTTACATATAATTATTCGAGAGTCATCTATGCTAGCCGTCCCTAATTTAGTAGTGATAGATCAGAATAAGGCAACTATCAACCTCAAACTCTGAGGCTACTATTTTACTAAAAATAGTGACGCTGACTGCCATATATAATGCCCCACAGCTGAAAAAGTGATTATGTTTCGTGACGGAGATTCGAACTCGTAGACTACGAACGAGTTGGGCGCCATGCAAGACTCAATGAATATTGGGATTGACCCTCACACTATAACGCTACCCACTGCCCAAAGGAAGAACATGTTCGAAAACAGGACTCGAATCCGCTATCCTCAGAATGCAAATCGAGTGCCTTAACCATGAGGTCATGCTAGAACTTTAGTGGTATGTCTTAAGACTTATAACGCTAAAATCTGGGTTTTGATACCAGTGTTGGGCACAGCACAAACAATCAATTTTGCAGATTTGTGCTTAGCAATAAACAAATAAATAAATCATTGGTTATAAATTCATTTTTAGATTAAAATTACAGTTGTCATTTTACCAATAAATTATAATAATACCGTCTCGACCACTACTATATTTTGTTTATATGAATCGTCTTTAACCGCCACTAATAACGTAAAATTTTCTAGTTATTTGGATAGGACAAGTTAAGTGAAGACTTTATTCACAAGCTCTTATTGGTTCGATTCTCCCTCATCCCCGTCACATCAAATATGCTCGCCCTTTCAGCCGTGGGGGCGTTATAATGTGACGGTCAATCCCACTATTCGTTGGTAAAATAGTAACCCAAGAGTTGGAGGTGAATGTTGATGACTAGCTTCCTTCCCTCCAGACTTACATGGCTAAATTAGGAACGGCTAGCGCAGATAGCTCTCGTGTAACTTTGTGCGAAATTCAAAACAAACCAAACGATTCTCCCTCGCTCTGGCCCAGCATGACCAGATGGTTAAGACACTCGACTCGTAATCCAAGGGTGGCAGGTTCGAATCCCCATCACACCAAACATATTCGCCCTTCCAGCCATGGGGGCGTTATAATGTTACGAGCAATCCCACTATTCGTTGGTAAAAGAATTGGCGGTGGATGGTGATGACTCACTGTCTTCCCTCTTGTCTTACACCACTAAATTAGGGATGGCTAGCGCAGATAGCCCTCCCAATAGCTTTGTGCGAAATTCAAACCAAACTTTTTATTTTCATACTCAAATTAGCAAAATTCAACTTGAAGAAACTACAGAACAAAGCCATTCGTGAACTTCTTTCTGTTTAAGACATACACATGTAATATACCAGCATGTCATGTGCTTTCTATTTTTTATAATGCTATAAAACTTTTCGAAATTTTAATTGTTTAGTTTCCACAATGTAATGGCAGCAACAAATTATCCAAATAATTGTTAACATTTACTTCATAAAGTTATTGTGTTTCTTTATTGTTTTTAGTAGGTGACACCTCCTCTGCAAACAAGGATATTTCAGCATTCGTTCAAGCATACAGGTTGAACTAGTTGCACTGAAATAGTTTGGTGCTCGATTATTACTTTAACTGAAATCGACAGCTGATCAATGTTGTCAGGAAACAGAGTTCACGAAGTGATGCCATCCACTGGACAAAGAAAGAGAGTCTACGATCTAGCTTTGAGCACACTTTTTAGTTCAGTTATCGAACAGCCAATCAACTGAAAGGATCTATCTTTTTATTGTCATTGTTTTGGTTCTGCTGAAAGTGATCCTGAGAGATTGCAGGCAGCAGAACTAAATGTTAAATGGAAGAAGAAAGAACTGTTTGTTTGTCAGAGTAGATACATGCACTACTTTCTTTTTTTTCAAATGAAAATGTTTGCTATTTTTGTTTGCGTATCCAGACTATCACAATATTGTACTGCAACTCTTATGTCGATTCACTCACTAGAGTCAATATTTCTTAAATACGGGCAAAATATTTTATATTCAACTTCATCTCAACCTTATTCATATTATTTGTTATCAGAATTTTGAAAAATATTAAATATAGTTACTCTTTAATTTCTGACTTGAATTAGTAGAAAGTGAAAAATAAACACAGTGTAAAACATAATTTATTCACTAATACTTTGCTAGATACAGCAATGTCATATAGACATTTCACTACCAAAAAATATTCAATATCCTGGAAAATAAGGGTTTCAACGACATATGCTTGTATGTAAATACTACTTAAATTTTTCACTTACATACACATAAACAGACTGTAATATCCATTTCAAAATTCTACCTGTGTGTTAATAAAAAAGGGATCGTAAAATCCTGTCAACTTTTAGATGGATAAGATATTTTAGTGATTATTTTTTAATTTGGCCAGATGTTCTAGGTGTTAGATCAATAACATCAACTTTTCTAGTAATAATGTCCACAGAAAATATTAGAACCAGGAAAGGATTTCTGTGTGGTCCAGCTGTTTTGTTTTATATAAATAAACAGCAGATGTATTGGCACAGGCCAAGTTACCTGGGATACCTAGACAATACTGCTGGTGAGTATTGCATAGTTCACTCTGTAGAAATTTCAATAATACTTTGCTAGATAGGGCAATGTGATATTGGCATTTCACTACCAAAAAAATGTTCAATATCCTGGAAAATAAGAGTTTCCACGACATATAAATGCATTTTAAACTCCTAAATCCAGCTGTACAGCGTTTCCAGTGGTTGAAACTGTTGTAATGTTCTAGATAGCATATCTACTGATTTCAGCTGTTCTAACTATGTAAGAATAAATGGCTACCACGCGAGGAATAACATACATCCTATCATGAAACATCACTTCTTAACTCCTGAAAATAAGGAATGTTACTTCATTTTAGTGGTTAACCCATCTATTAACCTTTTCTCCTGAATGCAAGGTTTTATACACAGATATTTGGATGAATGTTTGATTCCTATTCCAAGACTACAGAATGATGACTTTATGTAAGTGAGTCGTCTTCCAAGTTTTAATGAGCTTAACATTTTCCATCATTCATTGTGGTTGTAGCAGCATATATTTCATATTGAAAAAGCTTTCATGTGCTTCACGTGTAACAATCTTAATCATTCATCTCCTGGCAATGACACGCGTCCAAATGGCAGACTTCAACCACCAGAGTCACGTCTAGCCTCTTCCTGATTGTAGGGGATAATGATCACTGGAAGTGTTCAATCCCACTGGTCTGTAACATTCTGGGTGTTCTGTAAAACTCTTCCCACAAGGTTCGAAGGAAAGCAAGTCATTACTATGGCCTTCAGTATTCCATGCTGTCAGTGAATTAGAGCTGAAGGTTACGTTCGGGTTTTAAACCTGGTAATTTGCTCTGAATGTTCCAGGTTGCAGTTCTCCTTTTTGGTTCAGTGGCTGAATTGAGATTTTAGATAATACTTTAAGGTTTGCATCCAGAAAAAGACATCTACTTGACCTTCAAACTCTCTTGGATTGTGGTCTATCTTTAATGTCTAATTATTTCTCTTATACAACAGTTCTTTATTTTGAAAATGGTACTTGCTAGATTTACTTTCTACTGAAGTGTAAAACTTATAGTACATACTTATTACCTTAAAATAAACGTAGTACTGCAGTACTATAGATATGGCAGAAAATATTAAATAGAGCTAAACTTGAATTAGTAGAAATTAAAAAAAAACTAAACACAATGTAAATCATAAATTATTCATTTACAACACAAGTTAAAAATATTATTTGAAGGAATTCTGAATGAAATGTGAGTAATCCATTATATACACATAGCATGCAAGCATGCTTAGTACTTTATATTCTCGTTATTCGGTAAAGTGCGCTTTTAATTTTCATCTACATTTTAATTTTCAAAATCTTTGTACGCAAACGTATAAATAAATTTGAAAGTGGCTAATTTCTTTTCATTTAAATTACATAATTTTTATTTATTCCCCAATGATATATGTAAACGTTTTCGTAGTAAAAATTGAAACAAAACAGAGCACGTAATAAAAAGACAAGGGAACGATTTTTGCCATCAGCAGATTAAGTGATAAATTTAAGAATCATCGCGTTTGTTTGTTTTAATTGAAATGACCAAAAGTGACTTGAATAATACAAGAAATTGTTATTACTTTCAGATTATCATGTTTAATATGACAGAAGCTTATTCCGAGAAAAACAAATGGCAGAGATAATAATAATCTAACAGAAGTGACTAATTTTAGTGTGAACAAATAAGTACTCTGTATTTCCCCTTTGTCCGTTCTATAATAAAGGTTACGTTCATTATGCTAAAAGTGCTCAGCCTCATTATTTCATACATACTAGGAAATATTAGTCGAATTATTTGAAGGTCTAATATCTCGGGAGATCATTTAGTACTTCATAATACCATCACGTAAAATATCAGAAATATGGACTTAAATGCTTGGAGCAGTGGCGTATCCGAGGGCAGGCCTGATCAGTCATGTGCTCGGCAGCTGCCTGAGTGAAGTGATAAATAGTCAGCCTATAGGACTGAAACATGATAGAGTGTGTTAAAATAGTTGGATTATGCAAGATAAAAGGAGAGGAAAAACAATCAACAAGTTGTCAAAGTCAGGCGTTAATACGTAATACAGTATACCTTTTATCTTTTGCAAAGTTAAATGTTCTCTTTGCACAGAACTGGTAAGATAGCTAATTTTATATAAAGTACTGTTGTTTTTATATAATTTCATAAATGGAATATCACAACACTTACATTTCTTTCACCGTAGCCTCAAGCAGATTACACATAGAAAGTACTGTAATGTAAGCATGCCCTGGCAATGTCCAGTTGACGTTAACGCCACATAGCCAGGTAGTTAGAGGATCTGATTCGCAATCTGATGGTCACAGGTTTACCCTTTTAGTCGTGGAGGATTTATAATGTTACGGTTAATCCCACTATTAGTTAATAAAAGAGTATCCCAAGAGCTTACAATGTGTAATGATGACTAGTTGTCTTCCATCTAGTCTTTCACTGCTAAATTAGAGACAACTAGTGCAGATAACACTTGTGTAGTTTTGCAGGAAATTCAAAGAAAACCTTTAACACCACTGCCTTGGGATAATAGGTTTAGGTTTGGGAAGTGTAAATGAAACTAACTCTTCCTTAAATTGAAGGTTTTTTCTTTGTGGAATGTTTAGCCTGATAAACTTTTTGTGCTAATAATTTGAATTCTTTGAAACTTTTATTGTATTGGCAAATGTATCTGAAGTGATTTGTTTTTGTGCTTTTCATTGCGGATGTTGAATGCTTAAAATGGTAGAAAGGTATGGTTTTCTTTTACTTTTTCTTGTGATCTTAAGCAGTGGTGGGATTCAGGGGGTTCGCAGGGGTTCGCGCGAACCCGTTCTTAAAAATTTTTGAGCTTAGCGAACCCGTTGATGGCTTCAATTATACCGTCGAATTGTTGATGTCGTGGAAACTGATTGCGTCACACTTCATCACACATTTCGACAAGAAAGATTTAATGAGAAAATCACAGACCGTATTATTGACAAAGTTCGTCAAGTGAATGCAGTCAATAATCACAGTGCAGATGATAATAGAGTGAAACAGAAAAAAACGGACAAATATGATGACAATCAATTGATTATTTGGAAATTTTTAAAATGAAATAAATAAAAGATTTTAAAGCACTTTTTCCATTATTTTCCTTTTCAAATGATGTATCAGTATAGACTTCCGGAAAAGTAAGAGAACCCGTTATTATTGAGGCCTTCCCTTGAGAGAACCCCTTCTTAAAATTTTTGAATCCCACCACTGATCTTAAGTACTTCCTCACATTATCTTGCTTATTTGCTCATTAGATGAGAATAAAAATATTATTTATTTATATTGAAAAAAAAAAAAAAAAAAGGAATTCAAATATTTTTGTGAGAAATATGATATTTTAATTCTTTTCACAGAAGATGGCAGGCGTGTCTGCGTGCCAACTTAGTATAACGTATAAGTGAATTAAGATTTTTTTTTGTGGGATGATAACTTTCGTTTAATATAAGTTGTAAATAAATATAATATGTTCTCTTCTTTTAAAACTTTATCATTGTGCAGTTTGTCATGTTTTAAGCTTGTATTTAATAACTAGACAACAATAATATTTATTATTATTATGGAAGAAGATGAAAGACAGAAGAAAGTACAGGCTGGCAAAGAAAAGGTAAAAATAAAAATAGGCTAACGTTAAACTGTAGGCTTAAGTTTACTATCGATGTTAAGATTATGCCTTTTTCACAAATTTTATGACTACGCTTTGATTTTAAGATGAGAGTGAACACAAATTTAGTATTATTATTGTTTAAACTTTAATCATCGTATTTATTTGACCCTAAGGTTGTCACAATATTTACAAATAGTAGAAATACCAGATATGGTCAATATCACGAATATGAACGTAGCCATAAAATATTTATTTAAAAAATTTAAACGGCTGTTGGTGGCGAAGCGAAAATTCTCGAAGTATCAGGAACTTTACTAAAAAATATAACGCTGGAAATTAAATAATAGAATTTAAATGAAAACTGAAACAAAGTAAATATTAAAAATATTTATACTACCTTGTAGTATACTGCTGAAGTAGAGTGATATGTATTATAATGAGACCACAACCGAACTGGTATGTCAGCAAGGGATTAGAAATCTCTTGAACAGTGACACTAACCTATGTATGCTTTTAGCTCTGGTTATCACATTCAGACATTTGAATCTAAGTCTCAAAATTTTCATATTCAGCTTATTTTTTGTACACAATATAAAAATTGTTTTCTCACATAACACGAATTTAATGATTTCTCAATTAAACTTTGGGATGATCTGCACAGCTGAAAAGTGGCGTATACATTAGAGATAAAGGATTATGCCAGCTAACTCTTCATATGTGTATTGATTTTTTAAACTCCTTCACTTCATACACAGTTTGGAGGTTGACTTCCTAAAGATATTGATTGTACAGTGTACAAAGCATTGAGTATTTGTATGTTATAGTAATCTGTTGTTGATTTGTTATTGGCTGATATTTTCTGTTTTGCCTTGTACTTAAATTTTGTAAAGGAACACCAGATTTTTATCAGAAAGCTAACTGCAGAGGATAATCAGAACATTATTTGCAGTAGTATTATTTTTTTTAAATTACTGCTAGTTATTACAATTAAACAATAACATCGTGCACTGTCCATAAACACAGAGTGGATTTAGTTTTAAATTGACATTAGTGATAAAGTATTTGTAGATTTATTTAGACTGAAACAAGAAGAAAGATGAACAGTTTGGTGGCTTGGTCACTTTTATGTCTTAGTGATGGTTTGTTGCCTTATTGGGTAGAGAAACGTATGACTTACGATCATTTTTTGAAGTAAAGCTGTTTGTCATTATTTGTGTTTTAGTGTGGATATTTGTACTGAGAACCTTTGCCATCCCTACATTTAGTCTACTGACTAGCATGTTTAACACATTTTGGTGGGTGGTTGTGTAAGAATTTTAGGTGTTAATAAGGATAAATTATCAGTTGGACAAGTTGTGTTGAAATTTGCAAAACCATAATTGAGAAAAAAATTTATTGAAAATTTAACATTATTCATATATATCTGTAAAATACTAGTTTATCTGACATCTAGCTCAGGCCTACATTTCAACTACTGGAATAACTGCATTCGAAGCTCTCAAGAAAATTTTTAATGTGAATATGCCTGAAGATGCAACACTAAAAACCATGTTGGGTACAGCATAGATAACTCATTGTACAGCTTATTTTTTAACAACTAAACCAAATATGATGTAATCAAGATACATTTGTTACAGTCATAAAATTTAACATGATACTTTTGAAATAACATTGTTTTATGAAGGTGTGAGGAATGTTTTTAACTCACGTCCTTAAGCTTGTGTGTAAAATGTTTATGTATTTATAGCTGGCTGAGTTATTAAAGAAGAAAAACAGTAGGTCAAAGAAAAAGAAAAAAACTGACCAGTGTTCCTTGGAAGAGGTTAATGAAGGTGAACATATGTCGGATCATACTGCTACTGAAACTGATGAATCATTTCAAAGTACTGAGGAAGTGCAAGTAGGTTTCTTGTTTTGTTGGTTAGAACACTCAATACATGTTAGGTGAAACATGCATAGTATATTAATTATTGTGATAGTAGTCTTGGAAGACAACTCTTGTAATTTTACTTTTTTAAGTGTGCATTTGAGGTCTTTAAAGACTTAAAGGAGATAACATTCAACTTCCCCATACAGAGGAATATACTTGTCATTTGGTGTAAAAGCAAAATAAATGTGTCATAATAAACCTCAACATTTTGACTCTGTATATATTGCTGTATCTCATATTGGAAATCTTTGCAGCTTAAGTGTAAGCTCCTGTAAAACATCTAAGATTAACAAAAATTAATTATATGCTATTATTATTTTTAGTATATCCTAGAGACAGAATTTAGTATGTTTTCCCATTGTGATTGGTTAATTTGTTAAGTTTTGCTAATTAATTATTTTATCTCTTCATTACATGTTTTTTTTTCCAAGAAGCTTATCAAAACTTTTCCATATTTCTGACTTCAATAGTCTTTAAGACAATTGGCCAAGAATGGAAGCTGGTACAATAGTGATTTTGTGTACGTGTTAAACATAGTGTTATTTAAGAACTGAATAATAGATGTCACCAGAAAACATAGGCAAAAGGGAAGAAGTACATGTAAACGGTTTTCTTGTAATGTTAACAAACTTTTACAAATATTGAGGTTTTTTATAGTTAATCATGGCTTTTTGTTTTATATTTTAACTTGTTGCTATTTGTTTATAAAATGAGTTCTCCACTCACAAAGTGGTACAGGAGTACAGACCTCAAACATAGTCCAGCATTACTCAAAAGACAATAGAGAAAAAGTGGGCTTTGAAAATTGGAACCTGAGTAGTGGATTGTGAAATCTAATATGATATGAAAGATTTCATAGTGGAGTTTTGTTTATGGAAATAAACTTGGAACTTCTGTAACAGTGTGCATCATTTGTGTTTTTTTTTACAACTCTTCTTATGATGTGCATGTGTATGTGACAAATAAATAAATGTATGTATTCCAAATATTTTCCTCTGTCCATACATGTAATTGAAATATCAGGAAAAATATTTAAACCAGTTTCTGTGTATTTAGTTATATGCAGAAAGGTGATGTCTGGACAAAAATACAACTTTTGTGGCTAATAAAGAATATGGGTTGAAATATTGGTATATTTAATAAAGCCATAAGGATTAACAATTGTGAATTTTGTATGTTTTTAATGCAAGTGAAGAATAATCAATAAATACTCTTTGGAATATCCATGAGTATGATATTTCCATTGACACAGTTACTTTAGAATCTACATAATATCAGGTGAAAAAATGATGGATCCTTTGCTTTGCTGGAGTTATTAAAGGAATATTTAGTAGTTGAGGCAACTGAGATAGCCGTAGAGCATGTGTGCCAGTTCTTTTAAAGTGAAGTAGCAGTTGGTTATTCATTTGAAGTGAAAGTAAACAGTGTCTGTGTTGCATGTTTAGTAATTTTGACTTACAAATGCATTAGGCAGGGTAAGGTTGAACAGTTCCTAAAGATTTGAACATATTACTGAATGTTTTAGTTTTATTTAAACAAGATAGTTTTATTGCATAAAATTTGGGTTCTAACTTGTGATGCTGTGGATTAAACACGCACAGTTCTGTATTTATTTTGATGTCAATTACAACTTAATGTATTCAGATTACGTAATCTTGTGAAAGTTGAAATTTTGAACAAACAGGTTACTAAACCTTCTAGGTTAGAAACTGTTGTCACTTTTGTACAGTTGTTGGTTTGTTTCTAAGACAGTGAAACATATTCTGTGAGATAGCTGTATCTGCTTACAATTACGGGATTACACTGTTGGGAGTTTGTCTCAGATTATGCTGCTTTATAAAAAGTTTTGTTGGATTTCACATCCTCTTGTGGTTGAAAAACAAACAAACATCCTGGTGTTACAGGAGTGAGTACATTCACAATGAATTTTGTATACATTGTAAACCATGGTGTCTGTTGCTCACTTACAGCAGTCTCTTCCTTCTCTGTGTTTTGAAAACTGTGCATGCAGCTCAACATTCACATTTGACATTGTGTGAGAACAGGTATGAATAATGTTGGTGATCAAACAGAATGTTCCATAATAAAAATTAATTAATCATACTACCATTTACATTTCAAAATGTGACATAACTTCTAGAATAGTAAAGTAGATTTACCTTATGTTATTATTGAGTGGCTCAGCATGACACCACTACTTTCTGTAGTGGGTGGTACAAGTAGATCAGAGTTTTGACTCTCAGTCACAAATTAAGTTATTTAACCTGTTGACTGCCAAGTATTTCAGCTGCTACAATACAACTCTAATGCTTCTTCATTTTGTGACTTTTTTCGTGACGCCATTTTGGATCGAAAGTGAAACAATTTGTAAGTAGGTCAAATGCATGTATGGCGCTAACATCTAGTGTTGAAGTTAGGTATTATTTGGAACGAATTAACTCATCCGTGGCACTGTGTTACCGATTGACTTGGATGAGTTATCTTGTCTACGGCACTGAACAGGTTAAAGTCCACGAAATAATTTAAATTGATAGAGTAACTTAAACTTTTCCCATTACTGGGAAGGGGTTCTTTTGCTTGCTTGTGAAAAATGTCTATAGTCAGAGGACGTTTGCTAATAAAAGTGTGAGGACCTAGCTGAGGTTGACTTGGAGTTTTAAATCATTACTAGAAGACTTCAGCCCAATTTGTTGGAAATAATTGTCGATTACACTAGTAACATTCAGTGGAGTGGTACATTGTTTAAATTTTACTCTATAAAATGTTAATAAAGTAATATTCTCATTAAGGTTACAGTGAATAATGATGAACCAATGTTCATTTCAAAAGAGATGTTGTAACAAACAATTGTTACACTTTAATAAATCTTTATCAGTGGCAGGATCCACTGGAGTATCTCAACATGGTTGTGTCTTCAGTTTAATGCTCACTTGTTTCTTATGTGCTATGGTTATTTTGTATTTGGAATATACTTGTAGTTTCATTTTGTTGTATTATTTGCTTAATCTTTTCATGTAAGATTTTTCTTTCTAGCTTCTAATTTGTTTACCTTTTGTTTGAAGTACATACATTGTAAGTTTGATTGGTAGTGAAATTCTGATTTTGTTTGTTTATTTTTGTGTTTTGTATTGTAATTTTGTTATTCCTGATTTGTCTTATAATGTATTTAATTTGTTTGTATTTCATTTCAGTTTTAATTATTTGTTGTCTTTGTATGTCACCTGAGTGGAATGATTCTTTCATCATAAGAACTGAAAGTTAGTGTGTTATAACTGTAATAGCTGCTAGTTTTACATTTTCATATATTTGTAGTAAGGTATTTTCAAGAAGTCGTCATGTAGGTGTTTAACATGTCATTGTAAAATTCGTGTTAACCAGATGTTGAAAAGTTGTAAAAGTATAACATTTTATACATTGTTTAGGGTTGCATGTTGCAACTTGAGTCTCATGATGGCATCTGTGCATTTCTTTATGGACTTCCAGGATGTTTTTCCATTAAAGCAGGTTATATACTTGGATACAACACTAAGGCTTTGAACTTACTGTAAATGTTGGATATCCAAACAAATCTGGATCCGAGTCTTGACTTTTTACTAAGGATTTGTACTCACTGTAAATGTGGGATATCCAAACAAATGTGGATCTGAGTCTTGACTTTTTACTAAGGATTTGTATTCACTGTAAATGTGGGATATCCAAACAAATCTGGATCCGAGTCTTGACTTTTTACTAAGGATTTGTACTCACTGTAAATGTGGGATATCCAAACAAATGTGGATCTGAGTCTTGACTTTTTACTAAGGATTTGTATTCACTGTAAATGTGGGATATTCAAACAAATGTGGATCCGAGTCTTGACTTTTTACTAAGGATTTGAACTTACTGTAAATGTGGGATATCCAAACAAATGTGGATCCGAGTCTTGACTTTTTACTAAGGATTTGTACTCACTGTAAATGTGGGATATCCAAACAAATGTGGATCTGAGTCTTGACTTTTTACTAAGGATTTGTGCTCACTGTAAATGTGGGATATTCAAACAAATCTGGATCAGAGTCTTGACTTTTTACTAAGGATTTGTACTCACTGTAAATGTGGGATATCCAAACAAATTTGGATCTGAGTCTTGACTTTTTATTTTATTCTTGCAACATACAAATATTTGGAGGAGCCTTTTTAGAGCTGGAAGCTGATCAGTTGGTAAACTTCATTACACTTGATAGTCATTGACAGATAACTTAGGCTGTGTTTTAATAATAAAAGAAAGACGATTATGGACTCCAACAGCCATGGAAGCACTAAATTCTGTGGATGGGAGTCCAGTGAGTTGGTATTTCAGTAATCTGTCTTCAGGTGTTTTGGTTATCAAGATGGTAACATGTGTTATGATGGTGTGGACCCAAATGAGAACTCAGTGATGATTATATCAAGGACACACTTTGTGAGAGATCAGTGAGCCCTACATCATAGGACATTCCAGGAATCTCTTGGTGATTCCTATATACTCTTCAAGCTATCTCATTGGAGTATGTGTCTGTTATGTCATATGCTAACTATCGTGATAACAGATAAGTGAAGAAAATTATTGAAGTTTGAATGACCACTGTTCTCTTTTTACAAAGGTTTTATTATAACGACTTCTCTCTCTCACACTTTGTACTTATCACGAAAATCCAATGTTCAACACTCTTTATTTGTTTTTGAAATTCTTTTGACTCCAACATTTCCTGATTTTGCAGCAAATTGATCAGACATCAAGTGAAACAACAGTTCAGGACATGCAAGAATCCCTTGGGGTAAGTAATGTAACATTGAAACAGCCAAAATAAGGATTTCAAGTATATGTTTTCTGAGGTAAAAATAGATGTATAAATATTCCAGTCATGATGATGAGAAACCTACTTGTATGAATATTAAAACTTTAGGTCATTTTCAGGCTTCTTTTGTTAACTTGAAGATGATTTAAAAAGGTTAAAATGTTATTGTGCACTTTATTTTAATTAATTTTAATAACCATATCAGCTATCTTTAGAATACAATATTGCAATCAATTATAACTTCTATGATTAGTATGTTTACCTATTTTGTTGGAAAAAAAATTTTGTACTAATCATTTTGTATACAATTTAAGCAGTATCACTGTTTAGGTTGTATATTGTATACATGTGAATTATTATCTCAGTGTAAATAAAAGGTTTTGTAACACAAACTCTTGTGTATCACTGTTTAGGTTGTATATTGTATACATGTGAATTATTATCTTAGTGTAAATAAAAGGTTTTGTAACACAAACTCTTGTGTAAACTTCCTTTCAGTTTGAGTTGTTTTATTCATAATTGTTTTAAAAATGTGTGTGAGAAAACATGAAATTGTTTACTGTGAAGTTCCTTTATTTTAATGAAATATCCAGTTTTATGCATCTAAACGTTTTATCTCTGTATCAGTTCACTTAAGTATTTAAAAACAAAATTCTTTAGAATATCTGACAAGATATATGTTTTGATCATGGTGTAAACATTTTGCATGAATAGTTAGCAGTGAATAACCATTAAATTATTAGCATTCTAAATTTAAAACATGTTTGTTTCTGGAAATTAGAATTTTTTTTTTATATTTGTAGAGCAAGAATCATTTTAATTTTTTTTCAGATAATTTTGTTGGGAATTGTACTTTTTAAGGTATGTTTCCATAATGTTTTGACATTATAACGGCTATTGACAAAACAAAACTTGATATATATTGTGTTTTTGTCTTTAGCACATAGATAATTTAACAGAATCTGCAGTTGAAGAAAACATTGAAGAATCTAGTTACAAAGCAGTCATTGAAGAATACAGGATAAAGGTTAGTGTAACGTATAACCTTTCCTCAATAGTGATTTCTTTAGGCAATATTTTTAAAGGTCAAAACTAGTTACGAGATGTATTTCAGCCACTCCTGTAAAGACCCCGGTATTTGTTAAAAATCACCTCAGCATTGCACAGCAACAGTGCTTAAAAGAAAAATTGTTTTATAGGTTGTTGCAGTTTAAAGACCATACATTCTGACATCAAGCCACTGTCCTTTTAAAATGTAATACTTCTGCTCAGTAATGACCCCAGAGACACCAAACAAGCAGGGGATTGCCTAAAAGGTACTGCTGGAGACAATCACTGTGGATAGGTATCATACAGCTATTATTAAAATAATTGGTCATCTGGTTCCACTGGGGAAAGCAGCCTAGAGAAAATGCAGAGAATTGGGTGGAGGGTGAAGAACAGAAAGCATGTCAGCACCTACTTAAATCCCACAGTGAATAGTCTTCTGTCATAATAACACAGATGGTTCCTACATCTAGGATAGTGATAGTTCTGGTTGGGTGTTGATTGTCGTTTGGAGCAACAGCATTCTGCATGAGGCTGGTGGAGCATTCAGGCTTTTGACAGGCAGTACATGGATGCTGATGGTAGTTATAAAATTACCATATTTCCCGGCATCAAAGATGCACCTCCATTTTAATTAGCTAAATTTTGAAAAAAAACCATAGGAATAAGGTCACAACACTTCCACCAACCTTACCAAGATGTTTCCTGGATTGTTTAGTGTTTTACTGTATATAACTCCTACCTTACCAAGATGTTTCCTGGATTGTTTAGTGACTTACGGTATATAACTCCTACCTTACCAAGATGTTTCCTGGATTGTTTAGTGACTTACGGTATATAATTCCTTGCCCACGTCTCATTTATTGTGTGCTTATCATATCTACCTTTGAAAGTGTGTACCATATATTACCTCTAGAATATCTGTATTGTTATCAGTAATAATGTTATTCCAAGCCTGAGGAGTTAAAAAGAGATGCTGGTATTACAGCACAATTTGTACGGTGACTTGTTCTTGTTTATTTATTTGTTATTTAATACAAAGTAACTTGTACATTTCATTCTGGGTTGTATAGAGGTGCTTGGCTTACTATCTAGTAGCAAAATGCTTCCTGTAGGCTTAGGTTTAGGCCTATGAGCAACGTAACCTTCTGCCTGGAAGTTACAGGGTAAATTTTTGAGACTTATTTTGGGGAAAAAATAGTGTCTTTGATGCCAGTAAATATGGTAGTTATCTTCTGGATTTCTGAAAGCACTGAACTGTGAATAGTGAAGATTGCCAAAATAATATTTTCTGAAATTATTTGTTATAGAAGTCCTTGCATTTTCTGGATATATATAAATGGACTATAGAGATACTTTTTGAACTGTTTGAAGTATTTTTCATTTGATCATTTTGCTGTCATGACTAATTTCTGTAATTCTTGATCCTCTCTGTAGTGGTTTGCCCATATATTTAAAGTGTTTTTCCTTTAACCCTTTTGCAACTGGAGGGTTTAATTGCATGTCATGGTTTCTTAGTAAGTTATTTAACTGTAATTACACCATTTTTTTTTGCATGTTATACTAATTAACATAATGTTATAGCTGATAATCCATACTTTAATATTATATAGGGTTTAAGTCTTTAATTTTATAAGGAAATAGTTTAAAAAATCTTGAATTTCCCCTAGTGTAAGAAATTGACACATTTTCTCTAACCATTCAATCTTCTCTGTTTTATTCACTACCCCTTGTAATAAGTATGAAATTTGACATGAATTAGTCACTATAAAATTGTAATTGCTCAGACTAACTGCAAATTTTATAACCTTTAATTATGTTTTGTTACAGAACCATTGAATAGAAAATTAGACCCATGTGCTCCATCTGTCACATTCTCTTTCAGGATTTGTTAATAGTACAAAGAATAAAAAGCCAAGGTTTTCATTTATCAAATGACAAATTATATTACATTGGTTTCTGAACAGAGAGTTGTCAGTTTCTCAGTTAGTGCAAGCTTCATTCCTGTTGGAAAGATAATGATTATCTTGGATGAACATGTGATGGTTTTTGTTGCATAGCAGTAAAGACTGAAAATTTGTCTGTTTTATCACATGTTATTATTTTTCTTCTTTGGTGTATTATTTAATTAAATAAAAAATTTAGTACATTACTTCCATTACTAAAAATGTTTCACGAGGAAAACACTTGAGTAGCTTAAACATAGAATATTTCATGGGTAATGTAATTCAATAGCCTAAAATGAGCTCCATGTTTTCCAAGTGATTTACAACCTATAATGACATGAATGGTAGTACTTAGTTGTTGAAATAACAATCACAGAGCAATAAAACAATAAAATATAAGTATAAATAGATGTATACTGTTAAGAGTTTAAAGTTTGCTTTGGTTTGTTTTGAATTTTGCACAAAGCTATGCAAGTGCTATCTGCACCAGCTGTCCCTAATTTAGCAGTGTTAGACTAGAGGGAAAGCTAGTCGTTACCACCCACTATCAATTCTTGGGCTATTCTTTTACCAACGAATAGTGGGATTGCCCATTGAATTATAACACCCCATGGCTGAAAGGGCTAAGCATGTTTGGTGCGATGGGGATTCAGACTTGCACACTTGATTACGAGTTGAGTGCCTTAACCACCTTGCCATGCCTGGCCAAGAGTTTAAAGTTACTTAGGATAAACAAATGTAGTGTCATGTTACTATTTCAAGTCATTGTAAGAAATCAGAAAATGGTAATCTAGATATTTTTCAACTTTTTTTTTGTGGTTACAAGGTTGGTCAATTTGACTGACTATGGATCTAGAGTAGAGAAAATAACAAGTGAAAAATAAAGTTTTACTGAAAAATAATACGTTTGAAATGTACTTAGGAGATTTTAGAGATTACACGAATGATATTTGAGGATTTTAGGAAGAGGAATAGTTTTTTTAATCATAACATGAAAATCACTTCTTACTCAGACTAGTAATGAAACAGGCTCAATATATTCACAAATCAATCTCAGTAAAAAAAATGTATGTAATTAAAAAATCTGATTTTTAATGTACAAACAATTTGTAATGTTTACTAAAAGTCTGCCAAATTTTGTGAGGATATACAGTCTGCATTAAAAGCTATAAGTACTTAACGTTTTGAAATGTGTATAGCAAGCCATAAGCAAAAGGATTAACCATTGTTTTTATTGCTTTATTACATTATAAACATTTGGTAAATTCTTTTGGTATCATTGTGCTTTTTTTTTTGGTTTGCTTTCTATTATTTCTGTAACAAATAGTGTAAATGTAAATTATTCTTGTTTTTACAGATTAGAGAGTTCCAGAATGCTCTTATTCAGAGGGATGACATTATTTCACAGCTATCTGAGCGACTGGTCACAACGTTAGAAAACAGAGATGCAATACAGGCTGAAGCATCCACTCAAGCTGAGGCTTTGGCTCAGGAAATCAGTACACTTAAGCTTCAGTTGAAACAGGCAAGAACTTTAAAAAGAATAATTGAAGAAATACAAATCCTGTTTTGTGTATTCTTAAAGTAAAATTGAAGGTCCTATGTTGGAGAATCATTGTATTATGGTTTTAGATAAAGTATCTGATTGGTTTGAACATGATCGTCTGTACTTATCAAGTTCTAAAGTGTTTTGCTACGTAAGGAACACTACGTGAAAAACTGTTCCTATGGTGGTAGAGTGTGTGTGTGTGTGTGTACATTATCATTTCGTGTCTCAGACTGTTGAGAAATGTTTTTATGTTCATTGGTATTAAAGTAAATGTTTTTTAGAGAACATTATATGAGTAACAAGAATGTATTTATACAAAATATTTAGTAAATGTTTCAGAATGTTCATAAAAATGATTAATACATTTATAAAAAAAAATAAGTATAATTATTGTATTTATAGAGTATACTGGTGAATTTAAGATTTGAATTACATTCTGTAACCTTCATTTAATCATTTTTATTGCAAGTTCTTTGTTTTAATAAAATTAAAAAAAACTTACTAGCAATTAATTCAGTTGGACAAGTATAAATCAGGACTTTGGGTGTAATTCTGCTTCTTTGTTGTAGTTGGATTTGCCAGTTATATCAAATTTGGTCAAGCATTTGTAGATTTCTTTCTTTTATTAAACTAAATTTATTAGTTCAAGATTGTGTGATGTGAGTGGCATAATTGTAAGGCATTGTTTCTCACTGATATCGAAATTAGCACATGAATTTTTCAGTATGTTTATTTGGTATTAAATTTATTCTTTATAACTAATGCTATAACTACAGAATATATTTATGAAGAAAAGTGTTTTTATTTACATATAGATTACAGTATTGTTTATTATAGTGATTTGTATGGTTATAGTTAAGTATGACTGTTTAAAAAGACAGTGTAAAAATCCTTTTTTTTTTTTTTAAGGCCACGGATGTGGTTGGTAAACAGAAAAGTAAAACAGGGATTTCAGCTCAGGAACTGTTGGAAACTAAAAATCAAGTCATATTTCTGCAACAGGAAAAGGTTCACAAAGACAGTGTCATTGTCAATCTATCTCAAAGAGTATCTAGTATGTCCTCGGAGCTGGACATTTTACAAGAAGAACACCAGACAGAGTTGAATAATTGGAAAGAAACTTTTGAAACTAACCAGAGTCTGTGGGAAAACAAACACCAGCAAATTCAGTGCCTTTTAAAGGAGGAACAATGTGAGAAATATAAACTCTCTTCACAAGTAGAAGAACTTCAGAAGCAACTCGCAGAAAATGATGAGCACATGGCACGGCTGTCTGCAAGTCTAGTTGACAATCAACACAAGGTTCAAGAACTTCAGGGACTTTTAGATGATGCGCAGAATCGGTCTCGATTAGAAATTGACACTTTGAAGGAAGAAAGCTTAAAAAAAGATAAAAAGCTGCAGGCAGCTCAAGCTGAAATTGAAGAATTAATACAGGAGTCTGAAATGAAGGTAGGAGAAATCTGTGATTATTTTATAGTTACATATTTTATATGTCTATTTTATTGTTTTACTCTGTATTTTCACTCTGAAAACACTAATTTAAATATTTGGTTGTTGGCAATGGAAGATAAAAAGAAATGTACATTGAAGATGAAATTTAAAAAATATTTCTTAAAGTCGGGTTCTAATTCATAGTAGCTTTGAAGTCTTTATAGAATGAATATGCTTGGAGTACAGGATTGGAGAGTGTTTTATTTCTGTGTTGTGTGAGGGTACTGCTGAATTTACTCAGCCCAAAGACTGTAACACTAAACACTTACTACTGTGACAGATTTAATCAACAAAATCTTTAGATCCTGTGTTAGAAGTGATCCTGATAGGAAAGGTAGTGTTATAAACATTAAGTTCCAGTAAGATTTAAAAGACACTACTTGTATTTTATTACCCTTTAAAATCATTTACCTCAACACTTTGGGTTGATGTGGTTTGGAATGAAATACAAAGTTTTGTTCCCAGATAATAATACAGTGAAGTGTTGACAGCAGTTGTGTCTCATAAACAATGCTCTTTCCCATTAATATAACATTAAATTGTATAAATGAATTTTCTAAAAGTTTATTCTTATTTAACACTAACTAATATGTTTAAAAATGTTCAGCTTCAGAAGATGTTGATCATGAAGCACATGTGGTTGTGGCTTCAGAAGATGTTGATCATGAAGCACGTGGTTGTGGCTTCAGAAGATGTTGATCATGAAGCACACGTGGTTGTGGCTTCCCATGTTAATACATTTTTTCCTTACAACAATCAACATACAGCATAAAATCTTCATATCATATTTTATTAATTTTCTTGTGACACTAACAGTTTTAGTTCTTTTAATTATAAGAAAATGTTAAAGAACTGTACTACCTAAAGTGCGAAGGTACTGTGCATATGTTGTAGTATTTGTAAAACGTCAAGTATTAGTCTAATTTTTCATAATTTAAAAGCCATGTGGATATTTTTCAAAATTATTGTAATGACAAGAGTGCCAAGAAATTAAAATGTTAAGTTGACATACACTATATAAAGTGATTTAGTTACTTTTTTCTTTGCTTTGTAGGCTCAACAGTTAATAAAGGAGTTAGAAAAACAAAAACAACAGAATGTTCAGTCGTCAGGGGCTGTTGATCAGCAGTTAACAGCTTTGAAAGTAAAATTGGAAAAGGAAAATAGTCAGAATATTATGACAATCAAGGCAGAAATGTTGAAGCAGTTACATTTTGAAGTCAGTGCAGTAGAACAAAAACTTCAGGCTGCCATAGCTGAGAGAAATAATTTAAATGAAGAACTTAAGAAGGTTAAATCTTGTTCTGACAACGAACACTTGACAAATGGGCACAGTTACGTCTCTAGTCACGAAGGAGCTGGAGATAGTAAAGATCAGTTCCACAGTGATTTGTTGTATTTCATGAAACAGTGTGAATTTCTTGTGGAACAAAATGACCATTTACTACAGCAGCTGTCTACGTTTAAAGACTGTCATAAAACCCAAGCAAAACAGATAGTTAGTGGTGATGCGTTTTATGCTCAAAGTAATATAGGAGAAGATGAGAGGGTTAGAAATGAGAGTAATTTAAGACAGACAGAGAACCAGGTGGAACTAGTTGAAAAAACAAGTAAGTTGTTAGTGCTTCAGCCACCAGGAACTTCTTTTGATGATACTTCAGAAAGACGGGAATTTGGTCTTCAGCCTTTAGATTTAGATAACAGGGAAAGTACGGAAGAGGAACTGTTTGGGACTGAAGGTAAAGCCAGCTCTTCAGACAACAATCAGAATGAACTATCAAGTTTGGTAAAGGATTACTTCACCAGTCTGTGTTTACAGTTTAAGTCTGTTTGGATAATGAATAACGAACTACTGCAAAATGTACGGTCTTTGAGGGAATGCATAAATGCTTTAAAACTAGAGTTAGATGATGAAAAATGTAAAGAATTCCACTCCGAGTTTCTAGAATCATTAACGACACCAGAAGAGATATTGCAGAAAAGTTTACGAATAGTTGCATGTAAGAACATTCAGCAAGAGTTACTTCAACAGAACAATGTTTTGAGTTTGAAATTTGAAGAAGCTACAGATGGAGCAGAACTATTAAATATTCAGCTACAAGATTCTGATGATAAGGTTAAAGATTTGAAACAGAAAATCAATAACTTGGGACATGAAGAAGGAAGTTACACTGAAATAGCTCATAATAATTGTCAAAATTGGATATCTGATAATGACCCAGCACTAGAAGAAAACCCTCAACTGCAAGAGACAATGATTTCCATAAATGGGAAAAGATTATCTCAAGAATCTGTAAAAAAATTAGAAAGAACAATAGAACTTGAATGTGAAGGAGAGGAACCAAAAATGACACAGCCAAAACACTTCCAAGATTTACAATATGACCATGTAGTATCTGAGAAAGATCAACTGTCTAAACAGTTAGAACATTTACAAGAGAAATATGACCAGGAAATGTCTGAGAAACATCAACTATCTAAACAGTTAGAACATTTACAAGAGAAATATGACCAGGAAATGTCTGAGAAAAATCAGCTAGATAAAGTGGAACATTTGGAACACTTACAAGAGGATTACAAGCAAGTAGTTTTGGAAAAAAACAAACTAGCTGAAGAGATAACAAACTTGTTGTTATCACAGCAGAATTATGATTTGCTGGTATCAGAAAGGGACCAGTTATTGAAAGAAGTTCAACAGTTACAAGGACTGCTAAAAGAAACCAAGGAAGATAAGTTTGAAAATGTAGAGTTACAGAATCAGTACACTATAGCTGACTTGAAATCTCAGGTTGACAAACTATCAAACGAAAATGACTGCTTGAAATCAGAAAATAAAGGTCTTAATGAAAAACTAAGTGAGTACCAATACCAAGTGAAAGAACTACTTGCAAATACATCACAAACAGAGGGTGAACCATGTGACCAGAAAACAACCTTGGACAAAATATTATGGAAGTTAGAAGACCTTACAAGAGATAAAAAAGTGGTCAAAGACTACACATCTCATTGTGTGACTCCAGAAGTCTCACAGTTAGAAAAGAGTTTTTACTTTGCTGTTCCAAAAGAGATTGAAGAAAAATTTGAAAAATATGTGATTTTACTTCAAAATAAAATTTATTTATTGGAAAATGAAAGACAAGATTTTAATAAGTTAAAGGAGGAATTTCAGTGCCTTGAAACTGACAAAATGCATCTAAAAGAAAAACTGGAGAACTTGGAGACATCAATTGGAGAACTGTCCGAAATTAAATACTTGCTTGCAGATTCCCGTAGAGAAAGAGATATGTTCGAGACAAAGTGCAAGGAACTCTCGCAAGAACTTGAGAACGTTCATACCTCTGAAGCACTTCTCAGACAAACTCTGCATGCTTCATACCAAAAAAGGGACCTTGAAAATGAGAGCTTGAAAAAGAACCTTAATGAATATCATGTTTTTATTGACCAAATAAAATCTGTTTTGTTAAAAGCTAGTACAGACGTGGCAGAGTTTGCTGTTAGAAATTTTCAGTTTGAAGATATTTCCAAGATAATAGAAAGTATTCAACTACTAACAGAAAAATTACATAACAGTCATCAGACCATAAATGATTTAAAAGAAAAAGTTAAGAAGATGGCTGAATTATTAGACCAATACAAGAACAAAAATAATATGCTATTACTGGAGATTGAAGAGAAAAGAAAAAATCATATGCTAGATTTTGATACACTGAAAGCAGAAATAGAAGAAAAGCATGAGGCAGAGATGCAAGAGAAAGTACTGGAACTAGAAGAAATACATCGTAATGAACTACGAGAGAAGGAAGGAGAGCTAATTAATGCCAGAGATTATTACACTGTTGAGATGGAGAAGTTAAAATCAGAACTAGAAAGTATGCAGGCAGCCAAACAAAAGTTGGAAGAGCAAACATATGAACTACAGAAATGTTGGAATCAAACACCGAATTTCACTGTTTCTTCTCAGATTGGTGAAGAAATATCAAAATTATCTTTAGTTGATCCATTGCCTTCAGAATTGACTGTGATAGATAAAGCTGCTAATTCAGGTGACCAAAGTGCCTTTTATAATATTGATCCAAAGAGTTTTGTTGGAGAAAAAGATGTAACTGAAAGAGAGTGGAAACTGAAATATGAAAAACTACTTCAAAAACATAAAGTTCTGGATTGTTTAAAGGAAGAATTGAAAGTGATATTGGAAAAGAATAACAACACAGACACTAAACTAAAGGAACTAGAAAGTGAATTAAAAAAGTCCGAGAAGCATACAGAAACAGTTGTTAAGCTTTTAAAAGAGAAGAGAGAATCAGAACAAGATTTGATGGTGCAGGTGTTTAATTTTCAGGAAGCTAATCATAAGCTTGAAGCTAAGCTGGAAGAACTTAAAGTTCAGGTTAGTGGATTGTTGTTTGTTAAAAAGGCTTTAGAAGAAGAAGTGCAGTTAGGAAGACAAAAAGTCCATAGCAGTAAGATGGATGGTTTGATGGAAGATCTTGCAGTGCCTGAAGCTGAAATTTCTGAGTTAAGAACGAAACTTCAATCAGAAGTGGAACTAAGAAACGGTCTCGAAGCATCTGTTGCACACTTGTCCAAAAGGTGTGAACTGTTAGATCAAGGTAGAAATGATCTACTTGTTCGGATGGAAGAGTTGAAAGACCAAGTCATGCATTATTTGATAGAACAACAAAAAACTCAGTCAGAGTTAATGAATGAAAGATTTGAAAACCATAAAACCAAACAGGAATTGATAAATCTCCAGATTCTGCTCAGAGCTACACAAATTCAAGATGTTTCTGAAGTAGATAACTATTTTGATGAAATTGTTGTCAAAGAATGCTCTCAGACTAGGACAGATTGCATTGGTAGTTCTTTAAGTCAAAGAGATCAGGGTTTAGAGAAATCTGTTGAAGAAATGCTGGGACTAAGTGACAAGATGGATTATCTTGTAAATATTAGCAAAACAATTATGGAAGAGAAACAAAAGTTTATTAATCAGCTTAGGGAGCAGAAACAAGTGTTAAATAACCTGAGGAAGCTTTTGGATAAAGAAAACTTCTCTGCTAACAAGGTAAGAGGAAAGTTGCTGTTAATATGAACATTGATTTCTTTGTGTTGTTACAACAACAGGTAACGTGGTCTAAGATTAGTGGGTGGCATATTTTAGAAGGAACATAAACCTTCATGTCACAATTTAGCATGTGTTAAAAAGGATGAATGCCTCAAATTAGATTGTTGTAAATTATGTCTTAAACTGGACATAACTTCTTTTTATAAATTTACTCTTTCTGTTGTTAGTTTTTACTTGAACAAAAACAATTAGAATTTATTCTTTTAACTTAATCATAACCAAATCTGTCTGTCATATAATACTGCATAGCAGTTATTTTTATGGTGCAGAAAAACTATCACTCAGTTATTTTAACAGGTTCTTTAACCTAGTGATAAATGTTATGGCAGAAAATGCTTAGGTTCGACAAGACTTATTAACTTTTAAGGCCACAGTATTACTGAATGGTGATTAGATAATAGATTTATGTTTTTTTGAGTTGATATTATGTTATTTTATGTGATGAAGAATGATATACAGTTGTTAATTTTTACAAAACATTTTAAGGTCAGAAGAAACTGTAGTTTGTTTATCGTTTCAGGATGTGGAACATTTCTATAGTCATCTGAACCAGCTACAAATTCAAGGAGAAATACTACGTAATGAAATAGAACAACATACACAGACCTATTCTGATATTTCAGGCATCTTGTCTGATAGAAGTTTCTTAGAGCAGACTCAACTGGTGGTGAAAAATGCTTTCTTGAAGAGTGTTAAGACTAGTGAATACACACCAGTGCAGGAACACAGTTGTCAGAGTGAACTTTCTGAAGAGCAAGTTGCAGGATTAGAACTAAAATTCCTGGAGCAACTGCAGAAGTTTGTTATCCAGAATCAGAGGTTGGAAGCAGAACTACAACAGAAAGATTTAATCCTGAAAAAATGGCAACAGGAGAGTATGCAAAGAGAAGTGTGTTAATTTTGTATTACATTTCCTTTTCCCCTATGTTACAGTAAATAGTTTAAATATTAATAGAATTATGTTAGCAAGTTTTAGCATATCATGCATTAAAGGTAGCATAATTATATTGGCATCTTTTATTAAAATAATGGTTCATGGAAATTTATGAAACATGTTCAAAGAAGGTAATGTTATTTAATAAGTGTGTTCAGCCATCTAACAGAAATCTTGGGAAAAGTCTGATTTTTTTGACTGTATGTACCTTGTAAAGGTAAAAAAGTATTGGTTCTGTCTCACCTATATTTTGAACGTTCAGGTACTGATCCATATGCAGTTTGCATGAAACAATTGTGCTTTCTGCCACGACAAGCAAATTGTCTTTTGAAAATGTATAAAACAATAGAACATGCACTACTTTGGGCTCATAATTGGTATTGCTGGTGCATAGAAGTCATAAGTATTGGCTGAAATTCCCATTACATTTGCTTGGTTGTTAAGGAGACACATTGATTCAACGTTACTATATTTTGTATGATTGAAACCCTTGGCCACAACTCCAGGATAACCCACATGTTTTAGCTGCAGCACCTTTCAAGTTTGAAAATTCCCAAATTAAAGTGCACTACCTCAGCTTGGCAGGCTAACAAAGCCCAAACCAGGAAGACGGTCCACAGAGAATACCCCAAACTCATAATCAAAAATCACTGCATCAGTTAGTAATTTCCAAGGTCATGCAGTCAACCAAGCAGGGATGTTTTTGATAATTAAATTTTTGCCTGATTCAATCTATAAAGGAAGAACATTTGAACATAATTAAAAAATATACAGAAGTTAGAATGTTAATCAGACAATACCTTAAAAAAAGACCAAGTAAACAGAAAATATTTTTGTGAAATGCTAGAAATACGATAGTAATTCTCGCTACATGAATTGTTACTAAATTATTAATTTTTAGAGAAAGTGTTCTTAAAACGTTTATTTTGATACAGTTTGAGAATAAAAATTAGTTACTTTTTCTTGTTGTGTGACAAACATTCAGCTTGTTTAGTTATAAGATGAATGTATGTACAATGATACACAAACTATTTAATTTTTGTTTGATCTACATAATTAGTTTTGGAGATTTGAAAGTTACTGTTATGTTACAATGATGAAAAAGTTTCTTGGTAAAGTTTAGAAACATTGTATGTATCGGTTATCGTAACTGTATCGGTTATCGTAACTGAAGGCCAGAACTTCCTTATATATTAATTTTATTGTTTGTCTTTTTTGTTTTATCTTGGGTGTTATTTTGCACAAAAAGCATCCTATAGGTGCATTTTTTTCCTTTGGTTCTTGTTTAATTTTTAGGTTTTTGGTTACGTACATTTCTACATTCATCTACCAATACAGGAATATTTTATTCCAGCATCTTATCACAATTAATTGAAAGTTAACCTTTAGGTAACTTCTTTTAATATTTTAGAGATATGTTACTTAAAACAATCAAATAAATCAGACATACATTACTTTAGCTATGTACACATGTCATATTTTTGTAACACAAGGGTTTATTGTAATATTGTGCATGATTTTTAGTTGGAAAAAGCAAGTGAAGAAACTCTGATAGAAATAGAAAAACAAGAGGCCTTATCAAACTTGCGGAGAAGGTTGACAGCAGAGGCCTTGCAGGATCTTAGACTGCTTCGAGAAGAGATGGACAGGAGGCATAAGAAAGCCATGAAAGAGTTGGAGAATAAGTTGGAAATGCAACATTCAAAACATGTTACACATTTAGAGGCCAGTCACAAGACTCAGGTAAATATTTTAGGTAACATATTACACATTTAGAGGCCAGTTACAAGACTCGGGTAAATATTTTAGGTAACATATTACACATTTAGAGGCCAGTTACAAGACTCAGGTAAATATTTTAGGTAACATATTACACATTTAGAGGCCAGTTACAAGACTCGGGTAAATATTTTAGGTAACATATTACACATTTAGGGCCAGTTACAAGACTCAGGTAAATATTTTAGGTAACATATTACACATTTAGAGGCCAGTTACAAGACTCAGGTAAATATTTTAGGTAACATATTACACATTTAGAGGCCAGTTACAAGACTCAGGTAAATATCTTAGGGTAACATGTTACACATTTAGAGGCCAGTTACAAGACTTTGGTAAATATCTTAGGGTAACATGTTACACATTTAGAGGCCAGTTACAAGACTTTGGTAAATATCTTAGGGTAACATGTTACACATTTAGAGGCCAGTTACAAGACTCAGGTAAATATTTTAGGTAACATATTACACATTTAGAGGCCAGTTACAAGACTCAGGTAAATATTTTAGGTAACATATTACACATTTAGAGGCCAGTTACAAGACTCAGGTAAATATTTTAGGTAACATATTACACATTTAGAGGCCAGTCACAAGACTCAGGTAAATATTTTAGGGTAACATGTTACACATTTAGAGGCCAGTTACAAGACTCAGGTAAATATTTTAGGTAACATATTACACATTTAGAGGCCAGTCACAAGACTCAGGTAAATATTTTAGGGTAACATGTTACACATTTAGAGGTTGGCTACAAGATTGAGGTAAATATTTTAGGGTTTACTTTTTGTTTTAGAAGGAGCTGTTTAGGTATATTATGATTTGTTCATATGACATTGTGTTGCTAAACTTTTCTTAGAACTTAGCTGAAGAGATAAATGATATGATGAATATCTTGTAATTTGAGCATTGACCACATGGTATATTATGGTTTATGGTTTTTAAATGTATGAAAAAATGTTTAAGGTCTTTACATAAGTTATGAGCAGTTTCAAATATTGTAAATCATTCTTTTGAATGAGATATGTATATTCTTGACAGAAGAATAGATTTAGGTGGAAATTGAAAATTTGCTTCTTTGGAAAGGGTGAAAGAATAAATTGATATTCTGGATGACGAGAAACCCACTTGAAATAAAACTGTATCTTAGAATGGCTAGTATGGGTATTAACACTTATTGATAAGGAGATGACCTTATTTTTATTGATATTCTGGATGATGAGAAACCCACTTAAAATAAAACTGTATCTTAGAATGGCTAGTATGGGTATTAACACTTTTATTGATAAGGAGATGACCTTATTTTTATTGATATTCTGTATGACAAGAAACCCACTTAAAATAAAACTGTATCTTAGAATGGCTAGTATGGGTATTAACACTTTTATTGATAAGGAGATGACCTTATTTTTATTGATATTCTGTATGACAAGAAACCCACTTAAAATAAAACTGTATCTTAGAATGGCTAGTATGGGTATTAACACTTTTATTGATAAGGAGATGACCTTATTTTTATTGATATTCTGGATGACAAGAAACCCACTTAAAATAAAACTGTATCTTAGAATGGCTAGTATGGGTATTAACACTTTTATTGATAAGGAGATGACCTTATTTTTATTGATATTCTGTATGACAAGAAACCCACTTAAAATAAAACTGTATCTTAGAATGGCTAGTATGGGTATTAACACTTTTATTGATAAGGAGATGACCTTATTTTTATTGATATTCTGTATGACAAGAAACCCACTTAAAATAAAACTGTATCTTAGAATGGCTAGTATGGGTATTAACACTTTTATTGATAAGGAGATGACCTTATTTTTATTGATATTCTGGATGACAAGAAACCCACTTAAAATAAAACTGTATCTTAGAATGGCTAGTATGGGTATTAACACTTTTATTGATAAGGAGATGACCTTATTTTTATTGATATTCTGGATGACAAGAAACCCACTTAAAATAAAACTGTATCTTAGAATGACTAGTATGGGTATTAACACTTTTATTGATAAGGAGATGACCTAGGAAGGTCGAAATGTTGTTCTCTCCTTATCAATATAAGTGTTAATACCCATACCAGCCATTTGAGATACAATAATTTGATATATTTAGTGGCATAACAAGATAAAGGAATGATAGCAATTAGTTTGAAACCTCCTCCAAGAACAATAGAAAAATGAGAAGCCTGAAATACTTAGAATAATAAAAATAAGAAACATGTACAATATCCAACTACCTTATTATTATTATTATTATTATAATAAAGTTACATTTGATCGTGTTTAATTATAATGAAAATATTAACCTCTAAAAATACAATAAAATGGGAAATCAGTGACTTTAGTTGGTCTGTTGTGTATAGTGAAGCACTAAGATTAATGAAAATCATGAGTAAACTGATAAAACTAAGATTTAGACAGTATTTTAAATTACATATCAACAGTTGAAGATTCTTCCTCTTGTATGGACTAAGCTATATATTCATAACAAAAGTGATGTAATGTAGTTCATTGTTATTCAGCAGATGAGTTTGTTTGTTTTGTTACAAGTAACAATTCTGAGCTGAAAGAAAATGTTATTATTATTACTTAATGAGTTTTTTAACATAAGATGCAGAAGAGAAAAAAGATTGATAAATTATTATATCTACTGTGTTTGTTACTTTCTTTGATGTTGTTAGCAAAAAATGATCAGTGTATTTACCTAATGTTACCTAAAATATATGCCATGCTTTATTTAACAATGTTAATTACTTAGAATAAATAATTAAAACTAAAAATGATGACATTGGTAGTGCAACTTAATAAAGTTTGTACACTACTTAACACAGTCCAAAGATGTCAGAAGCTGCCCTCTAGTGGAGGTTGGTGTAGTAAGGTCATTTAACACCTTAAGAAAATGTTAAATTTTGATTATGGAAGAACATGATCAATTACTTGTTATTAGAAAATATCTAAAACTGTAGTAATCCACATGTTTAAGAACAAATATCAAGAGTTTAAAATTTTATTTTTACTCTGACAGAATTTTTGTGAAGATTACAGTTATGGTTGAAAGCACTTTTAGGCTTAACAATATTCTTTTTGTTGACATAACCTCAGTCATTAGTTTTAAACAAATAAGTGTAGTGTGGGTGTATATAAATACAATTTTGAAGCTGTGGAAACATTTCATGTTGGACTGAATTGTGCTGAACTTAATGAATGTATGTTAACAGTTTAAATACTGACAAGAAACTTGTTTGTCAGTTGAAAGATTACACATAGATTTACTTTATTTTGTTAATTTTTGCTGAATTAAAGAATGTCTTTGTTTACTGTGTGGTAGATTGCTGCTCTGCAAGCAGAAAATAGAAGGTTGCAAAGGGAACAAGAGAGGTTAACCCTATCAAATGAAGAAGCAAAAATGCAAATTGTGTCAGAAGAGTGCCTTAGGAATCATGTCAGAAGGTTGATGGATGAATTGACCTGCAACCAGAAGGCACTACTAGAAAATATAGTGCTGGAGACTGAAAAGTATCAGAAAGAACAAATTCAGGCTATCAAAACAAAGTTTCAGGTATGTTAGACATTGCAAGGAGTGCATATTTGGTGTTCAGCTATTTGTGACTGTTTTTACTATGTTAACATGAGTATGTTGATGTATGCATTGCTTTCATGTGAACACATGAAGGATAAAATATGGTTAAAAGTCTACTGCTCTTATCTATATAAATAATACGCTCAACATGCCATTGGTAATAAAAACATTAAGGAAAACAAATCATTCTTTTTTGCTATGGAAGTTTTAGTATTTGAAATTAAGAACATTTAGTAATTTCATTTTTTAACTTGTAACTGGTTTGTAATTTTTTTTGTGGCCAGGCTTGATTAGAAAATATTTCTATTCATTCAATGCAATTTTATAAACTTAAATTAATTAAAAATTAGAGTATCAGAATGTTATTGAAAACAGATGGTTATTTGTAATAATCCAAAACGATTTAAAATTGAGCCAGTGTACTACTTTCACTGAATTTTAAAACTATTCATAAATAAATGATTTACTTTTTTACCTGGTAATAATAAGATTTCTTAATTAGAATATATTGGTTTTTAGATTTTTTCTTATTCCCTTTTCAGTTTGGTGAGAAACTGATAAAAGAAAAGAGAAAAAGTTTAGTTATTGGTAACATTTGAAATTACTTTGGCTAGATCTTGTAACCTCGCTGATTTTTAATAACTGAAGTTTCTAGTTGTGCATTTTATCAAGATAATTTATTAATTTCTCTGTAAAACTTGTCAACATTATTGTTACATAATAATATGGGTTTAGAAGTTTAACAGAGTATCACAAGCTTTTAAAAATGTTTGTGGCAATATTTTAACTTTATGGATATTACTTAATAGTGAACAGTTCAGTGTATTGACTACCACTGGATTTGGAAACTATTAGTTTTAAGTCAATATTGTTCATAATTAATTCAACTGTATAATAGTTCTATTAATAAGGCCATATTAATGGCATTTAAATAATAATAATAATAATAATAAAAAGACTTGTTTTTCTTTTTCATCTTTTACAGAAGTTCTGATGTTATTTATGTCTTTTGGCCAGCTCTATGTGTTTACTATGGGAGATAGTTAAAATATGATTTAATGTTTTAAGATTATATTTTGTTTTCTTTGTATTACATTTAGGGTTGCTATATTTTCATGGATATTAAATTATATTTTGCTTTCATATCTATCAGTTTTTCTTTGATTGAAGGATGTGTTAGGTAATGTGATACCAAGGTTTCCCCTTCTTAAAGAATGTTACTACAACAACAACTGTTTAACCCATTCACTGTAGCTGTTATATGTGTTTACACTTTCTTCTGGTGGGTCCAGGTTCATCATCTTAACTAGATGGAGGTCTATCATCGTGTTGTCTTGTTGTCTCTTCATCATCACACATTTAAACACGACACACTTTCACTGTCCTCTAAGCTATCTGAGTCGAGCATGTTTACATGGTAGTTAGGGTTACTACTCACTGCTCTAGCAATGTGGGTACGGTTGGCACACAGTTGTCATTCATTCTGCTTAAGTATTTCGTTCGTTACTCAAGGGCTGAGTGGAAAATAATTAGGGAAACCACATATCAACATCAGGTGGGTTGTACGTAAATACTTCCCAACTTATTTTACTTCCATACATCACATGCAGCAATTTTGAATGACAACGAGAAACATTATTTGTCACAGCTGTAATGAGGGGGTGGGAACAGTGGGAAATGTACATTCCATTTGCCGTGAAAGGACTGAGGTGGCAACTAGTGTTTGTGTTTTCTTTTAATATATTCTTATTTGTTACTGTAATTAATATTTTATTCCTATTTAGTATATTGAATGTTGTCATATTCTTTTTTATAGAGATTGTTTTGTGACATTAGTTTATGTTTTTAAGACTAAGTTAAATCTTCTGAGGTAACTGAACCTTATAAGATGCTATTGGAATTATGGCCAGAAGTATTGTTAATGGTGAGAACACCCATGTAAGGAACAGTACATTATAATCTATATAATAGATATATAATAGGTGGGTTTAATTAGCTATACTGATAACAAGGTGATTTTAAGTTTCTCTAAGTTTGTAGGTTACTGTGATTGGAAGTTAATAATGTATAAAACTGATTATCAGTAACTGCATCTGACTTATAGGACCAGTTAAGAGAAGAGACTGAGTCAATACAGAGCTGCAATGAGAAAAAACTTCAGGCACTTGTTGCCTCCTTGAAGCTTGAATTTGAGAAAGAGAAGAGTTTGATTTTGAAGAATCAGCAGGAAAAGATTGAGAAAAAACACAAAGAAGAACTCAATAATTTAAAGCGCCATCTTGAGGAAGAAATAAACAACTTGAAGTTGAAGCATGTGGAACATCAGAGAGGCAAGTTACAAGTCTCATATAACTTGATTGTTTAATACAGAAGTCATTTACTGTCCTGAAATATTTTGAGAAGTTGTTTGATTAAAAATTACTCTTGGAATGTTGATATGTAGTGCAGAAATAACATTTTTACAAAATAAACTTGAAATATATCATTGTAATCTTGGCACAAAATTCTTACTATATTTTGTAAAGCTTTCAACATAACATTGCATATATCTAATGCTTAGTGTACTTATAGATAAATAGACATCAATTTTCCATATCGAAAGTGTTAGTGTTAGAATTTTGGAAATTGGCATCATAATTGTGGCAGTGCTGTAGTTGTATGATTAATCACTTTCAGTTTTTGGCCCTAATCATTATTTTTGGATCAGTATTGCAAATTATCTCAAAATGAATATTGAAGAAGGCCTACATGTACTTAACTTTTTTCAATCCAAATTGGTATAGTTTTTAAAAATTTAGAAGATTGGTGCTCTTTTAACCAAGTTAAACCAAAATTTACAAAGCCTATTTTATTAGAACAGTTTGGCAACAACAACAATTTTTCATGTCATTTTATTAATGTCTAATCTTCATTAACCCTTAAATTTCAGGTGTTGAGTTTGGTTAGCCAGTTGTATTGCATTTGCACATTGTGTTATTGATCAGAATAATCAGTTGTAATGTGTGTGTGTGTTCTGTTGTTGAATGAAACATTTTAGCTTCTTCACATCTTATACCTAAAAGGAAAAGTTCTAAGAGAATCATTCACATTTTGTGTTGTCAGATAAATCTGTATGATTTGATATGATGGGCATGGGTAATGTGTGTGACAACATCAATTACAAATAGTTTACCTGCAAAAAATATCATTTAATATTAGAACTGTTTCACACATTTCTGTCAATAATCCTTAGTGTTACCTAATTTGATCAATCAAACAAGGTTGTGAAAAGGTTAAGATAAAAACAACAACAACGAACTGCCCAACAAAATTCAGTATTGGATCCTCCCTTCTGATATAACAGTATCTGTATTACTAGTCTGTCACTTGTCCACTATTGGTACTGTGGTAAGTCTGCAGATTTACAACGTTACAATTAGGGGTTTTATTCCCCTTGATGGACACAGTAGATAGTCCAAAGTGGGTTTGATATGAAAGTGCACATCAGTTTATCTCTTATTTCTAGGTTATCTTTAGCACAGGTTCAAACCCCTGTGAGCATGTTTTGGAGATCTGTAACTACAGGAACTTTTATGAGTTCTTGAGATGACAGTTGCTAGTAAATATTTCTTACTCTTGTCAGTGATTTTCTTTCAGAAGTTAACACAGTGATACTGTGTACAAAATCTGTATTGTTCTCATCTCACTGCTCCACTAAACACACTTCCTTCAAGTTGGCTTGGTTTATAAAATTAAACACGATAGTGTGGTTATGGAGGGTTTTTTTTTAGGTACTATTTAGTTACATCTGTGTAATTAGTAGATGGAAGAAGTGTTATAAATACAAATATTTGTGAATGTAGTTTTACTGTGTTACTTTTTCTGATCCTAACCTGAAAGCTCTCGTTACAGGAAAGGAATGCTCAGAAGTTTTAGCTGAGAGGCTTAGAGACCAGCTTGAAGAAGAGAAGCAGCAGCACATAAAGGTAAACCTTGTCTTTGTTTTGTTGATGTAACATTTACAAATACAAAATTATGAACATTGATACATTGTAATTCAAATAGTACCTCGTAAAGGTTAATATTTTAAACCCACTTATTTTATCCATGTTTTAAACAGTACTGAAATGTAAAAATTTTATTTAGCATTCAATATATGATAAAATATAAGCATGTGATTTCTGGTTTTAGTTTTGTTTTGGATTAATTTTGTGGCTGATGTGTTTGCTTCAATTGAGAATTTTGATTATGTACTTTGAGGTAGATCAAAAGCTCTCAAAAACTTGGCACTTAGTTTTAATAAATGAAATATGGAACTTAGAAAGGTTGTGTTGCATTAGTAAATTTATTAATTGTAGTAATAATAAAATAAGTTTGTCTTGTATTTAATCTGTGATATGCTACAGTTTAAACCTCAGATGTTGCTGATCTCCAAGTAGTCGGGTTACCTCTTTCTCAATTTGTATTTGCAGCTATGAAAACAAAAGCAAAACAAATATTTTGTTCAGCTTCAAAAGTTGAAAATAAACAAACAAAATTACAAATAAAAATACTCATGTAAAACTCATAAAGCCATTAAGATTGGTGAGGTGTATAGATGTGTACTTGTTTGTTTATATTAAGTACTACCTGTATACATGTTTTACCCTCGTACTTGCACATTGTTCATAGAGATTGAAGTGATAAACAAAGTAAAAACCTCTGACGTAGAATCTAAGAATGAGCTTGTTTAGTCTCTTTGAGATGTTTGAAGATGTGCACTGTACTCTGAGTACTGTAGAGTGACACAATGAAGCGTTACTTTATGATACCTTCTCCTTCTGTTTGGTGTCACATGTAGCAACTTATTTGATGTTCCTATGGGCATTGTTTGACAGAATAAGAGTTTTAATGTAGTTAATAATTGGTATGTTGCTGTTGCTTGTGTATGTTAGTGGTCAGAACTCTACAGAGTTTTTGTTGAAGGTTACATTTAGACCATTTTTAAAAAAAATATTTGAATTGAGATTTTCATGTTGAAACTAGTATTTATATTATGAATACATTTCAGTTTAAATGCATGGTAATGTGGTAAACTTGTTATTAACATAAAGTCATTCTATTTAAATTTGGGAAAGTGTCCTCATTTAAACTGAGTTGTAATACTATATACTGACTTTTTAGCTGTGTTTGCAAAATTAATTATAAATAAAGTTCTCTTCTTATGCCTCTCATCTTTGAACTAGCCCTATTGGTGTTATTTTCTGTAGACTAACCTGAGTCACCACTCCAAGACAGTCTTTCTTCATCATCAGACAGACCAACAAAAAAATCTCATCAAATATACATCTCAATATATATGCTTTGCTGCTGTCATTTTTTCACTTTTTATCTCCACTAATTTTTTTTTTACTTTCAAATCTTTCAAAGAGCACTGTCTTCAACTTTGTTTTCAGCATCTGATTTTCTTGCATGCCATTTAAGATGCCTCTTGCATTTTGCTACTTTCTGGTTGTGGTTGGTCTCACACAAGTGTTGGACTTTTGTTAGAGGATTCAGTTTGTGGGTTTTAGTTGGTGTGTTGCTTGGATTGGTGAATTGGGAGTTTGATGCAGGGTAGTGGTTATGTGTTGGTTATGATTTTATTGGGTGGGTGTCTCAGATCTAGTCCCTGATCCTTTCCAGACACTAAGATGATATTGAATCATGTTACAAGTCTATTTGTGATTTTGGTTAGAATATAAGAAAGCTAATCATATTTACACTGGCATATGATGTTGCATTATTTAGCATATTAATAAGCATAACTTTCAGTGTGATTACTTGCACTGGCATGTTTCTGCTGTATATTGATATCAAATTTTTTATAGTAATTGCTCAAAAATATATATCATGCATTTTGTTAAGTTGCACTACTTTTGATTGACTTGAAAGAAATATTACTGATTTTATGTAAATTTGAATTCTTAATATGTAGCTGTACACAACGTCTTGAAGTCCGAAATAAATGTTTAAAAGAACTGTGTGATGTTTCTTTAATTAATGTTTCAGTCATACTTGCATTATATCAGTTTCCATAATTGTCCGAATTAATAGATGTTTAAAAGAACTGTGTGATGTTTCTTTAATTAATGTTTCAGTCATACTTGCATTATATCAGTTTCCATAATTGTCGAATTAATAGATGTTTAAAAGAACTGTGTGATGTTTCTTTAATTAATGTTTCAGTCATACTTGCATTATATCAGTTTCCATAATTGTCCGAATTAATAGATGTTTAAAAGAACTGTGTGATGTTTCTTTAATTAATGTTTCAGTCATACTTGCATTATATCAGTTTCCATAATTGTCCGAATTAATAGATGTTTAAAAGAACTGTGTGATGTTTCTTTAATTAATGTTTCAGTCATACTTGCATTATATTAGTTTCCATAATTGTCCGAATTAATAGATGTTTAAAAATTGTTCTTACTGATATGTTCTGAATGTGTTATAATTATCAGAATTAGTAGATATATGTAACTTGCTTTTTTCTGATGTCATGTATGTGTGTAATTATCTGAATTAATAGATGTACAACTTGCTTTTGATGTCTCCTGAATGTGTTGAGTCTGTGATTATTAGAAATAACAGATGTGTAATACTTGTTGTTTATGAGATCCTGAATGTGTGGAGTCTTTAATTATTGCAAATAACAGATGTGTAAAACTTGCTGTTTATGAAATCCTGAATGTATGGAGTCTGTAATTATTAGAAATAACAGATGTGTAAAACTTGCTGTTTATGAGATCCTGAATGTGTGGAGTCTGTAATTATTAGAATCAACAGATGTGTAAAACTTGCTGTTTATGAGATCCTGAATGTGTGGAGTCTGTAATTATTAGAATCAACAGATGTGTAAAACTTGATGTTTATGATATCCTGAATGTGTGGAGTCTGTAATTATTAGAATCAACAGATGTGTAAAACTTGTTGTTTATGAGATCCTGAATGTGTGGAGTCTGTAATTATTAGAAATAACAGATGTGTAAAACTTGCTGTTTATGAGATCCTGAATGTGTGGAGTCTGTAATTATTAGAATCAACAGATGTGTAAAACTTGCTGTTTATGAGATGTCCTGAATATGTTAAGTCTGTAATTTTTTTAGAATTAATAGTTGTGTAACATTTGATGTTTCTGATACATCCTGAATTATGCTGTGCATTACAGGCTAAAAAAACGACTGCTCTGGGATTTTAATATATTCATTTTTTGTGAAAAAAATTTAATGTAATAACACTTTACTCAAAGTTGTAATTTTTTTATGACAGGCTTCAACATAAATAATTTTTGTTGGTTTTGGAGAAGATAACAGTTAATTCTATTTTTCCACTGTCATAAGAATCTTTATAAATAAACCTCCTTTGTACAGTATCTGATAATTAGTCAGTATAGTGCTTCTGTACAGTATCTGATAATTAGTCAGTGTAGTGCTTCTGTACAGTATCTGATAATTAGTCAGTGTAGTGCTTCTGTACAGTATCTGATAATTAGTCAGTGTAGTGCTTCTGTACAGTATCTGATAATTAGTCAGTGTAGTGCTTCTGTACAGTATCTGATAATTAGTCAGTGTAGTGCTTCTGTACAGTATCTGATAATTAGTCAGTGTAGTGCTTCTGTACAGTATCTGCTAATTAGTCAGTGTAGTGCTTCTGTACAGTATCTGCTAATTAGTCAGTGTAGTGCTTCTGTACAGTATCTGCTAATTAGTCAGTGTAGTGCTTCTGTACTAACAAAATACAAAGTTACAGAAAAGAAAAGGTATTGTAATGTAAGTTTTATTAGAAGGCAGTAGTAAATTTACGTTGTATAAAACCAAAATTTCAGGATAGTTATAAGGCTAGTATTTTAATATTAATATTCCATATTTAATAATAAACTTGTTCAAAGTTTACACAAACTTGCAAGAAACTACAGCTATAAATTGTTACAAGTCTTTGTCTTTGTGGTCAATAAAACTTCTCAAGAGAGTTAATATTAAAAAGTCTGTTAAAATTAAATCGACATAATTAATGAAGTCTGATGGCTACTTAATTTCCCTTCACAACATGAGACCTGGAAATAAACATTTCCTATGAATGCTGATAAATTAAAGAAAGACAATGATTCTAGTAAATTCACATTTATTAAATAGTTATCAAAATTGTTGACTTTTAAGTAAGTTTATGCATGTAATTCATTTTGTTTCCTTAATGTTACTGTCTTATTTCTTTTAAAAACTAACAAGAAAGAAACTAAATTGTTTTGTTAGACAATGTAAACAAAATAATTACAGTTACTATATCAGTAATTTTTAACAAAATTCTTTCATTTGTTTAAAGATATTTCTGACTGAATAGAAGATCCTACCTTTAAAATTGAAAGTTAAAGTACTGAGAAATAAAACTTTTATAACCTCTTACAATCTGATTCTTGTATAATAGAGAGTTAGAGATGTCTCAAGTAATTTATTCAGTAATTTTTATACAAGTATGAAAATGAATCTTTGTGTTTTCAAAAAATGAACTAAATTAGGTTATATATAAATAACATTGTACTTATAAGAGAGACCAATAAAACTAGAATAGTCAGTGTTTAATCTGTTTTGTTAATAAATGTATTGGTAACTTGAATAGAGTTTCATGTACCAATTATTCTTCCTAAAAATAAATGTGACACTGTTTTCTTTGTGTTGATAATTGAAGAAAGAAGCAATTGTAAATTGTTTTGTGTGATAAATGTTTCAAGGCAAGATTATGTAATAATAGATTTACATTGTGAGTGAAATTACATATTAATACATACATTGCAAAAATAAAATATCAGGTTGATAGATTTTGTTATCAGTGTTCTTTTTAACAGGCACAATTGTGTTTACTAACCATAAAAACAAACAAACAAAAAAACCTGTGGCAGTTTATGGAAGAGATGATTACAGAGAGTTGAATATATTATATTGAAACAATTTTGATTATGCAAATCAGCAAATCATGTGACAACCACAGTTGATTGAAATCCATTGTGGAAAGGAATGTATTAGATCTATATTGGACAAAATTGTAATTTTGTAGGTGGTGTATGCCTCTGAAAATTGACTGCAATTGATTGCTTTTGGAAAAGGTAACTAACAGCCCTTTTCAATGAAAAATGTTTATAAACTTGGATAATAAAGATATATTCAGATTATATATATATAACTTCAAAGACTAGATTGTCCTTTTTAGTTAATGACATTGGAAAATAGTGAATATGGATCAACTTAGGGTACCAGGATCATCAAGGAAAAACCTGGAACAAGTCTTATCATACCTATGGTGAGGAAAGTGATTAGTCTTGTAACAGGTAAGAATCCATGAACACAGAGCAGTGGCAAAAGCTGCTCATACAGGCAACAGTACCCAATATGATCATTAAAGATCTCCATATGGAGAAAACATGAGCCACATGAATACATGTGCTTCCATGATATATCAATTCAACTACTGCATACCTCAAACATTTAGTATTGAAATGGATATTTGTGCTACTCCATAAGAAGATATACCAGTCAAGTTGCAAGATGCATTGAATCGGAATTTGTGTAATTAGATTGTTGAAACAGAACTGGAAAACACTGCCTTTGGGTATTAGATGGATTATAGAAAGCTAACAAGGAAGAGTTGTGTGCTTTTATTTTACAATTGAGAAGAGATCTTTTAAAAAAACTTGCCTGAATTTTTTTTTTATCTAAGGAGAAAAGGATAATGCCTGTAAAAGGTTGTTTTTACATACACATTTTACCTGATAAGAAAGAGGTAAGGACTGTAAAAGGTTGTTTTTACATACACATTTTATCTTGGTAGAAAAGGATAGTGGCTGTAAAAGATTGTTTCTTGCCAGTGAATTACTAAGTTTAATATAGTAGTTCTCACCAATTTTTAAAATGTTTAAGATATTGAATAAGTGTATTGTAAAACATGAATTTTTAAATAAAGGTATCAGGCTGAAAGTTTCCACTTCTCTTTCAGTTCTGGGCACATTATAATGTGAGGGTTGTTCCCATTTTCTTATTGGCCCAAGAGTTGATGGTGGATTATGTTGATTAGCTGCCTCCCCTCTTATCTGTCACCTCTAAATTTAGGATGGCTAGCACAGATAGTCCCTGATTAGGTTTGCACAAACTTCAGAAGGAGGGGGGATTTCTTCAGTTATCTAAGTGAAATAATGAAATTATTTTGAAGTTTCCTTCCAAATAATATCTTAAAATTAGCTAATTTCTTAAACTGTACTCATTTAATTTTTGTGTCCAAGTAACATTTTGAGCTTCTGTTTGTCATGTTAATTATTCTGTTTTTTTTTGTGCACCTTATTTATAGAAATAACTTACTCTTACAGTTTAAGCTTGATATATTGTTAAAGAAAATTTGATAAATACACATAAATATCAACCATTAAAACCCCCAAAAAAACTTTGATATCCTCTTATAGTACATACTAAATACAACAAAAAACTTTATCCTCTCTTATAATACATACTAAATACAACAAAAACTTTATCCTCTCTTATAATACATACTAAATACAACAAAAAACTTTATCCTCTCTTATAGTACATACCAAATACAACAAAAACTTTATCCTCTCTTATAATACATACTAAATACAACAAAAAACTTTATCCTCTCTTATAGTACATACTAAATACAAATAAAAACTATCCTCTCTTATAGTACATACTAAATACAAATAAAAACTTTATCCTCTCTTATAGTACATACCAAATACAACAAAAAACTTTATCCTCTCTTATAGTACAAACTAAATACAACAAAAACTTTATCCTCTCTTATAATACATACTAAATACAACAAAAAACTTTATCCTCTCTTATAGTACATACTAAATACAAATAAAAACTTTATCCTCTCTTATAGTACAAACTAAATACAACAAAAAACTTTATCCTCTTATAGGTACAAACTAAATACAAATAAAACTTTATCCTCTCTTATAGTACATACTAAATACAACAAAAAACTTTATCCTCTCTTATAGTACATACTAAATACAAATAAAAACTTTATCCTCTCTTATAGTACATACTAAATACAACAAAAAACTTTATCCTCTTATAGTACAAACTAAATACAAATAAAAAACTTTATCCTCTCTTATAGTTACATACTAAATACAAACAAAACTTTATCCTCTCTTATAATTACATACTAAATACAACAAAAAATCTTTATCCTCTCTTATAATACATACTAAATACAACAAAACTACATACTAAATTACAACAAAACTTTATCCTCTTATAATACATACCAAATACAAATAAAACTTTATCCTCTTATAGTACATACTAAATACAAATAAAACTTTATCCTCTTTATAATACATACTAAATACAACAAAAAACTTTATCCTCTTATAGTACATACTAAATACAATAAAAACTTTATCCTCTCTTATAGTACATACTAAATACAACAAAAAACTTTATCCTCTCTTATAATACATACTAAATACAAATAAAACTTTATCCTCTCTTATAGTACATACCAAATACAAATAAAAACTTTATCCTCTCTTATAGTACAAACTAAATACAACAAAAACTTTATCCTCTCTTATAGTACATACTAAATACAACAAAAAACTTTATCCTCTCTTATAATACATACTAAATACAAATAAAAACTTTATCCTCTCTTATAGTACATACCAAATACAAATAAAAACTTTATCCTCTCTTATAGTACAAACTAAATACAACAAAAACTTTATCCTCTCTTATAGTACAAACTAAATACAACAAAAAACTTTATCCTCTCTTATAGTACAAACTAAATACAAATAAAACATTATACAGGTACTACAGAAATACTGAAAGGTGTTGCAGCATCGGTACTCTGACAAACATAATTCTGATTTGTATGTTTTTTCATGACTTTATTGGGTTTGTATATTTTTTGGGTCTGGCTTTGATTGACCCCACACACCTGATGCTCATGTTTAGATCAGACCAGGCTGTAGATTTTGATGTTTATCATAATTTAAAGCATTCTTAAGTTTCTAAAAATTTTCATTTTTGTTTTTCAGTTAGTTGTACTACCTGTCATTTTAAAGGTAGTGTTAGAGTTTTATTAAAACCATGTCACTTCAAGATTGGACTCAAAAAATTATTAGTATATCATAGAATCTGGAAGTATTATTAGTGTTGGATAAGTTTTTTTTTTTTTTTTCAGAATTCTAAATGACATGTTGATTCTCCATATACTTACCATAACTTTAAATTATGGACTTGTAACTGTTGATTGATTTCATATTTTTTGTCTTTTCCTGATTTATAAAATTCAAGCATACTGTATTACCTTTGTCTGAGCACAAATAAGGAAGTCAAGGCATTGTTACATGTTAAAATCTACAGCTTAGTCTTCAAAATTATAAGTTTTATTTCATTGTAAGTAATGTTAATTATGTATACGTATTTTGATAATTGTCATCGAATACTTCATATGCTTAATTATACATTATTGTGAATTTGACAGAAAGCTAAACAAGTAGAACTGATGAAGTTGAGACAAAATTTGTTACCTGTACATTTTACTATTTAAGTTGTGAGGAAAGAAAACTTGTCTTCCAACTAAGATTTATAATGATTAAGTTAAGCAGCAATCTGGAAGATTAGTTATGGTTTTTCAAGAATACACACACACACACACACACGTGTACAATTCTCTAAATTCCACACACTTAAATGACTAAAAATATTTATATAATCAAAATGTCAGTCATTCCCTGTTAATTAATCAGATTTCATGATCTAAGAATTTGAATGAAGATATAGTTAACACATATACTAAAAAAAAACAAATGTACTAGGAGGCAACAGATCACACAAACACATGTCTAGAACCATTAGAGTTTGTACATAAGGAAAACACAAACTTTTAAAATAAATATTTTTACATGAGAACAAAATTCTACATACATTTTTTTTTTCTGGGAAAATGAATTTAAGAAACTAAAGCAAGAAAACTTTTTGTTCATTTTGTTACATTCTGTTGCTCAGCTTGTACATTTTGGTTAATTATTACATTGAGTTTGGTTTGTGTGTTTATAAGTTATTAATTAACAATGAGACATTCATTGTTTTAATTTATTGCAACAAGACTCACTGTAAATAATGAACCCTTTATAGTTAATATCTGTGTATAATTACTTTTGTAAATGGGAAATGTAGTTGTGGAATTTTTAAAAAGGAAGGCTTTATTTGTTGTTTTATCGATGTTTAAGTAAATTAAAACATGGCTTTGTGGTGGATAATTTTATATCAGTACTGGGAATACAAGGACGTAAGAGTTATTTTGTGACCTTGGGCTAATGTTTATTTTTAATGGGATTCAAAACATCTAACAGAGTTTGTATTTATGATTTTTAATGTGTTTCACAATAATAAAGTTAGGACTATTTATGTTTGTGTTATGTATTATTGACTGGTATTTTATTATTAAACAATAACTATAAACGCATACAAGATTTTGCTAGATAAAATGTTCCAGCCTAAGAACTCTTTACAATAATTGTAAATATAATAACAAGATTGTTATTGTTTTAGAGTGCCTTGGTATTTTGTATCAAGTATTTTTTACATGTAGCTGATACTCATGCATGTACGTTCAATACACAAGTATTAGCTTTTCTTAAAGTTTGTTAATCTAATTAATGTGATTGAAATATATCTCTTTGTACATCATATCTGTGACACTACACAACTTTAAGTAGGTCCTACATCATATCTGTGACACTACACAACTTTAAGTGAGTCCTACATCATATCTGTGACACTACAGAACTTTAAGTAGGTCCTACATCATATCTGTGACACTACACAACTTTAAGTAAGTCCTACATCATATCTGTGACACTACACAACTTTAAGTAGGTCCTACATCATATCTGTGACACTACACAACTTTAAGTAGGTCCTACATGATATCTGTGACACTACACAACTTTAAGTAGGTCCCAGATCATATCTGTGACACTACACAACTTTAAGTAGGTCCTACATGATATCTGTGACACTACACAACTTTAAGTAGGTCCTACATCATATCTGTGACACTACACAACTTTAAGTAGGTCCTACATCATATCTGTGACACTACACAACTTTAAGTAAGTCCTAAAACATATACAACTGAGTTCTGATTTTAATGGAAAGTTTTCTTGGGAAAGTTGATATTCATCATGTTTCTCGAGGACTGGACAAAGATAATTAAGTGTCCAGTTTGTGTATTCCAAAGGAAGCATTATGCATCTGGTATTTGTTTTACTTGTACTTATGGGTGTTAAACAAAACTTGCACTAAGAGTGTCTACATTTGCTCCAATCAACATATATTTGTATTTGGATAAAAATGAAACTGTATGGAACTGAGATAGTTAAACAAGGACAACTTTTCATGACAAAAAGAAACCATGATAAAACAAAATACTACTGTGTTCTTCATGTTTTTACTGTATGTGGTGGTGCTCCTATCAGCTCTATTTACTTGTAATTTAACAAATAATTGTCTTCAGGACATTTAGAATAAAGTTAAAATAATAATAAATATTCTTCTATGTGCATTTACTGGCTTTCTGAATTCAGTAATTATTTCTTCTCAGCATTTAACTCAGCATTGGCATACAGTTTACCTGACCCATTTGAACAAAATAATGGAGAAAACCAAAGTAATGCCTTCAATAGAAGCCTCTGGTGAAATCAAAGAGGAGATCACAGTGTTAGCTTCAACAGAAGCCTCTCATGATATCAAAGAGAAGACCATGGTGATGCCTTCAACAGAAGCCTCTGGTGAAATCAAAGAGAAGACCACAGCAGTGTCTTCAACAGAAATATCCATACCCTCTGATGAAGGTATGGGAAACTCTCAGCTGATTGATGTGAGGCTTGAAAGTCTTTTGACTCAGAGAGAGTTGCTGTTGAAGGAGGCAAAAGGTAATATTAATTACATATATGTGTTAATAAGATTGTTAGAACATAAATAACAAATATAGATTTTATAATCAATGTTACACTTTCTGTCTGTCAGTCATTTGAAACTATACAAGTAGGAAAAGTTTACTTGTAAGTATATTTCAAATTCAGGAATGAATTGACAGTGGAAGTTAATTTTGAATATGTTGGGAAGGGCCCCCTGCTAGTACAGCAGTAGGTCTACAGATTTACAATGCTAAAATCAGGGGTTCAATACCCCTCGGTGGGCTGAGCAGATAGTCCGATGTGACTTTGCTACAAGAAAACACACACACACTGTAAGAAAACACATGTTGGGAAGAAAGTTCTTAATATTTTGTACAATGTCTGTATTATGCTGTGAATGAAGTTAAAGAAGGAATGAAAATATAGCTTCAACAAAACCTTGATCAGTGTTAGTGGGGTCTTTGAACAGGTTGAAGTTTGTGGGCCATGTTTACTGATCTTGCCAGCTGTGTAAAGAAAATAAAATGTGAAAGAAATTGACTGTATGTAAAAGGAAAAATAAGTGTGTGTGTGTGTGTGTGTAAATTTATCAAAAACAATATGAAAATTGCAGCACAGGTTTAAAAATTTAAAATAACAGAAGTTTGTGTTTGAACATGTAACAAGTAATCTTTATAAAATTTAAAATACAAAAATAGAGCACATAAGTAAAATACAAGGTCAGAAAGAAAAACGAATGAACTCACAATTTGAGAAGACCTAGTGGAGAAGGTGTTTAACTCGCAGTCTGTTGGTAGCAGGTTCGAATCCCCATCACTGAACACACTTGCTGTCTCATTCATGAAGGCTTTATAATGTAAAGGTGAATCTCACTATTTTTTGGTAAAAGAGTAACCTAAGACTTGTTAGGAATGAATGATGCTTGCTAGCTGTTTTCTTTCCAGTCTATTGATGCTAAATTAGAGACAGTTAGTGCAGCTAACCCTTCTATAGCTTTGTGCAGAATTCTAAACCAGATCACAATTTCTGTATTAGGGTGGAGATGTCAATAAAAAAAATGCAGGGAAAAATTAAGATACAAAAGTTAATTCTAATAATAATTCTCCTATTTTGTACATCAAAAATGGTAGAATAAACACTGCCTACTGACTGTAATATACTGTTTCAGAAACATTCTGTGAAATGTTTTGTTCCAAACAAGTTTAATTTTGAATATGTTTTAACTTATGTAAAATGTTTGTTTATAATCCCCTGTAAATATTAGTTATTGATGGGTTTAAACCAAAGAGTTAATATGTTTATGGTTAGAACAAAAAAACAGGTTTTGAGCAGTTGATTAGAGGATAGGAATGTAACTTTAAATAAATTATTGTTAGAAATATTGTGTGTTCTTACTATTTTTTATTACAAAATTCTGTTAATTAGATATTGTTAATTAAAGTATCTTTAAGTTTGAATGTGAAAAAGTAAGTTTGAAAAATGTATTTAGAAACTGACATTAGAAATATTAACATTTCTACTCTATTACTTATGGTTGAGTGTATTATTCAGTAATGTTTTTATGTTCTTTATAGTTTGTTTCATATTAATTTTGTAGACATTCATAATAAAGTTGATATTTAACCATAGCTATTTGATTACAACAGCCATGCATCAGCGTCTTCTCGGTGTACATTTAAAAAATGTTGGTGAACTAAAACAAAGAGTCCTAGATGAATACCAAGTTGTTCTGGCTGTCCACAAAGAGATGAATGCAGAGCTGGATAAACTTGGGAAAGAAGCAAGTATGAGCTCAAAACTCAAATCTCTTGAGGCAGAAAAGTCTGAGCTGCTTGGAAAACTTGAAATCTTAAACCATCAGTTGGATGCAGGATATCAAAATCAGCAGTTGCAGCTTTTGGTAGCCCAGTAAAGATGGCGGCTGTTTAAATTGTAAATCCATGATTGATGACAAGAACCTTGCTTCAGGGAAAGAATCTTGTGGATCCCAGTTAGTATCTAAAGGAACATTGAGCCAGTCAATTACATCTTTGGAAGAAGGAAGACTTTCTTTATTTGGGAAGGTTCCATCTGAAGGAGGAGATGTTTTCCGAGAACTTGATAACCATTATCTCAATATGTATGAATTAAAAATTGTAGAGTACAAATCACAACTTCAGATATCAAAAGAAGAGCTTGAAAACAGTTACCAAAAAAGACTGGAAGCTGAGAGAGAGAAACATGAAAAACAAATTATGGATATTGAATGTCAGAAAACAAATCTAGAAAAAAAATATCAGAGTGATTTAGAGAGCTTAATTGCTAGCCATGAATCAGAAAAGAGAGCTCTGGAGCAAGTGTACTGTGAAAAGTTAGCAGAAGAAAGAAAAAAACTAAGTGAACATGCTCTTGTGTCCACTGTGGATGAAGATTCAGTGAATCATTTGTTTGATCTTGAGAAGTTGCGTTGTGAACTAGAAGAAAAATTTCTTGAAGAAAAAGACATGTTATGCAAAGAACACGTAACAAAAGTAAAAGAGTTAATTACAGAACACACTAAAGAATTAAAAGTTCTTCAAGAGTGTAGAAAAGATAAAAACGACCAAATGATTGGTTTTTCTAAAGACAGTGAAGCAGATGAAATACGTCAGTTGACTAAAGAAAAAGAAGAAATACTTCAAAATAAACTAGAGATAGAAACAAAACTGAATTCTCAGATGGCTGATCTGATCCAAGAGCATCATGATGATTTACAAGCTCAGATAGAAGACACGAACATTAGATTCAATGAACAGAGAAAGACATTCGAAGCAGAACTACATCATCAATTAGAAAGTATGAAGATGTATCACGGAAAGGAAATGCAGCTTCAAGAGAGAGTATTAAAAGAAAAACATGAGGAAACTTGTGCTACGTTAGAGGAAGAACACAAAAAACAACTGAAGGAATTGAAATCATCCCATTCAACAGAGATTCAGCAGTTGCAAGCAATGATTGAGGAACAGAAAATGACCAGTCAAAAGCAGATAGAAGATCTAAAAACTAATCATTCCTTGGAAGTCGATGCACTTCAGCACAAAATAGAAGATCTTCTTAAAAAGAACAGAGACTTGTTCTCAAAACATTTCTTAGAAATGGAAGAGGTTTCTCTTTTTTATTCAAATGAATCTAGACAGATGAGCAACAAGTTACGTGCTAAAATTGAAGAAGAAAAAACACAGTTATTGATGGAAGTATCTAAGTTAGTTGAGAAAGGAATTGAGAAAGGATTTGGTCATAAAGTAGAAATGATGATTTCAAACCTACTTCAAGCAATTAATTCCCTGATCACAGTTAAAACACGTGCAAAATCTTTAAGTGATCTTGAAGATGAAGATGATGGGTGAGTTATCTTTAAAAAGTATTTGTATAAATTCATTGAGAATTTAGAGAAACAAAGAGAAAGATAGATTCATAGGATTTAATTGAGATACATGTACTTAGCAGTAATTATTGATCAGTTTCCTCTAATAGGAAACATAATCAAGATGTGAAACTTTAAAAGAAGTTAGTCTTAGGAACATATAACATTACATGTAGGGAATTATCAATGTTTTGATTTATTTAATCATTGTCTAAACATTAGCTGTGTACCTTCAGCAGGTAACTAATATAGTGTGGGAAGAAAAACCCCCTTGTTGTTTTTCACTGAAAATATACATCAAACACAATTTAAAAAGGTGGTTTGTTTGTACTAACACATTTCAGGAGTGTTCAGTATCCTGAACAGGTGTTGATGATGTCCATCACTCTTGACTCTTTCAACACCAACACAACACAATGATCTTTTGTAGTCTACAGCCTTCTGTTTACATGTTGACATTCTTTTTTAACTTGAGAATAATGTCATTCAAATATCAAATTAAATTTTTGGTCATAATCTTACAATATTTTTCTACTGTGCTGCTTCAACTCTTAACCAATTAGATTTATAAATATGTTCATTTTTCTCACTGTTTTTTTTTTTATTGCCCTTAGTTCTCTTACCATATTTGAAAATTTTTACTATTGTTGAAAAAAACCACAGCAAAGCTTTAAATTTCAGTATAATTTCTCAGACTTGTAGTTAGTTCTAACTGTCATTACAAATCATTTATAAATCTTTAGTGTTTGGATTTTTTTTTATTAAATACAAACATGTCAATTTTGTGGTGGTATGTAATTTGAAATAACTTCTTTTTGTTCATTTCTGATCATTCGAACAGAATGTCTGATGCTTATTTTCATCTGGTAGTAAAATGGATTGTCTGAAATTAGTCATAAAAGTTATTACTGCATTTAAGTCTTGTAAACATATCGTAGAATTTGAGTGCTGTGGTATGAAAATACTAGTCTAAATTATTAATCTTTTCACTGCTTCTGCTTTAAAAACATGCATATTTTTGTGAGCTGTACACTGTTTGTGGCATTTAACTGTCTGGGAGGAACCATATCTTATATGGCAAGTCACTAGTCAATGGCTTAAGTACTGAAAGTGAGTGCCCTTAACTCTTGTATTTATATTCGTCCAAAGTTGTCAATTTACTAACACACATCTGGAACACTTACACAATTAAATGCTAAGACTTCTCTTGTCCTTCAATGGGACAGCACTAAGCCTGTAGATTTACAGTGCTAGAGTTCAAAGTCTAATTCCCTACAGTGCAGATAGCAGATAACATGATGTCACTTATTTCTGTAAACACAAATAACAAGATTTCTCATTCAATTGTGCTTCTCTAGTCTAATGTCCTTTATCTAATATTATTGAATTTTTAACATTTTCAACAAAATATATTAGGCATCAAAGGGTTCAGTTAACTTTTGTGTGGTTGGCTAAACTAGTGACATGGGCTAAGTATAATAAACATTATTGCTTTAAGCTCTAACTTCTGTGTTATAATTTAGTTGTTTGCTAGAGGGAGCTGCTAATTACGATGATTTTAGATCAAGAATGTTTGTATAGGTACTTGCAGAATCCAGAAACCTGCCATACTCAACAAAAGCAATAGTTCAGTATAGATACAAGAAAGGGTGATTTACTAAAGATTGATTCACTCATTGATTGACTAAAAGCATTCAGATCACTGAGTGTTAGGGCTTCTAAGAGTTAATCAGTACATTATGTAGTTATCAATTGAAGAAATGTATTGTTAAACTTTATTATATTATACTTATTGTAGTTTCAGAGTTTTGAAAAGTATTGTATTTGAAGTTAGGCCTATAGGTGTGCATGGCTATAGCAAACATTAGAAAAGAAAGCATTATTGTTGTGTGAATTGCATTTTGCATCAGTTTTATTAAATAATTCATAAGAATGTGTCAAATTGTGGAATGACATTACAACAGTGTTTATATATGTAACAGGAAAACTTTCCATAATAAGGTAATATAACACTGTGATATATCACTGTAGAATTTGTCTGAATTTGTTTTTCATTCTGTTAATTTTAAAACATCAGCTTAATTTCTTTCAGGTAATATTTATTTCAATATTTATTTTATGTTTGAAGATCTGTTTTATGGTATCAAAACTGTGGATAATTTTCTATGAACATTCAGATTTTTGTTGATCATGAAAGCTAATTTTTTACCATTGGAAATTTCCAGAGTCATGTTTTGATACGTGTATTGCTTCAGTTTATAACAGCTTCAATATCTTTAATTAGTTATATAACAATATAAATAACATATACATCAGTAAGAGCAATTCTAAATTTGAAATTAACTGGAAGTACCTAATATTATGAACCACTGTGATAGAAATTACAAGCTTATAGTGATACAATGAATTCATAATGCTTTTGGCCATAATCAGAGTAATTTAATATATTGTGAACTTGGAAAGTTATTGTGGAATGCAGCTGTAACAAAAAAGTTTTAAGTTGTTGCTGAAAGAAAATTTTGTTTGCTTTTTGAGCCAAAACTTTTCTCTGTATTTTGAGATTTTAAAATCAGTTTAGGGTTTCAGTAATAATAGTAAATAAAAAATAAAAATAGCCATACTATAACTGTAGTTATTGTGGGTAAAATGTGATGCAGACAATTTACAGAACATATGAAACTTAATACTACAACACTGAATTAGTTTTCTTCATTAAATATCACATTGAACACATTCACATGTTATATTTTTTGTATTTGGTCTTGGTAAAATATGGCTATTTACATTATTAAGTAATATAATGCCAAAGTTATGAAAATATTGTAATTTATTCTGTTAAAATAATTTATTTTCTGTTTTGATTGTTGTAGCTTTCTGATCTCCAAAGCTCTTTTTTTTTTAAATAGAGAAACTTGAGAGCAAAACATTGCAATGTTTTGAGTTCCAGTATAAGTGAAGAAGACCAGTTGCTAAAGGAAAACCAAAAGGTAATAACTTGCATAAGACAAACGTTAACCCTACCAAATTTTTATGTGAAAGTTACCCAAAAGGAAAGATCACAGCTAGCTTATTGAAACTTCTTTATTATTACTCACAACATATTGACATCCATGATTTGTGGTTTAAGTCTTTTGTACATGGAGACTACACCATTCTCTGTGGTTAGGATTTTAAATTATACATCATACCTTTCTACAGCACGCGTTTATTATTCATAGTTTTGCCTTTGTGGTTGCTCACATCTTTAGAAACAGTGTAACTTTCAAACAGGGTCTAAGTAATTTGACAAACAACATAAACTTTCAATGGTGATGTTCTGAACAAAATATAAATGTTGCTGGTAGTCGAGCTGTCTTGACAAACTGACATCTCGTCATTGCCGACAGTCTAGCAGCTTCTTAATTAAGTAGTCATATAAAATCTCAGTGTATAATGACTAGTTATATAAGTCTTGTTTATGGGGAAATCAGTTTAAAAATACTGAGTACAAAGTGCCAGTTAATAATTCTGAGTACTAAGTGCCAGCTAATAATTCTGAGTACAAAGTGCCAGCTAATAATTCTGAATACTAAGTGCCAGCTAATGAATTCTGAGTACTAAGTGCCAGCTAATAATTCTGAGTACTAAGTGCCAGCTAATAATTCGAGTACTAAGTGCTAGTAAGCTAATTCTGAGTACTAAGTGCTAGCTAATAATTCTGAGTACTAAGCACCGGTTAGTAATACTAAGTTCTAAGTGCGGTTAGTAATACAGGTACTAAAGCGGTTAGTAATACTGAGTACTAAGCGCCGGTTAGTAATACTGAGTACTAAGCCTAGTTAGTAATTCTGAGTACTAAGCACCAGTTAGTAATACTGAGTACTAAGCGCCCGGTTAGTAATACTGAGTACTAAAAGCGCCAGTTAGTAATACTGAGTACTAAGCACCAGTTAGTAATACTGAGTACTATTCAGTTAGTAATTCTGAGTACTAAGCCAGTTAGTAATTCTGAGTACTAAGCACCAGTTGAGTAATACCCTGGTGCTAGCGCCAGTTAGTAATTCTGAGTACTAAGCATGGTTAGTAATTCTGAGTACTAAGCACCAGTTAGTAATACTGAGTACTAAGCACCAGTTAGTAATACTGAGTACTAAGCGCCCAGTTAGTAATACTGAGTACTAAGCACCAGTTAGTAATACTGAATTACCGGTTAGTAATACTGAGTACTAAGCGCCCGGTTAGTAATACTGAGTACTAAAAGCCAGTTAGTAATACTGAGTACTAAGCCAGTTAGTAATACTGAGTACTAAGCGCCAGTTAGTAATACTGAGGTACTAAGCATCAGTTAGTAATACTGAGTTCTAAGCGCCCGGTTAGTAATACTGAGTACTAAGCATCAGTTAGTAATACTGAGTTCTAAGCGCCAGTTAGTAATTCTGAGTTCACAAGCGCGGTTAGTAATTCTGAGTTCTAAGCGCCCGGTTAGTAATTCTGAGTTCTAAGCGCCCGGTTAGTAATACTGAGTACTAAGCATCAGTTAGTAATACTGAGTTCTGCGCGGTTAGTAATTCCTGAGTTCTAAGCGCGGTTAGTAATTCTGAGTTCTAAGCGCCCGGTTAGTAATGCTGAGTACTAAGCGCGGTTAGAAATAATACTGAGTTACTAAGCGCCAGTTAGTAATACTGAGTACTAAGCATCAGTTAGTAATACTGAGTTCTAAGCGGTTATAATTCTGAGTTCTAAGCGCCGGTTAGTAATATGCAAGTACAATTATTGCGGTTAGTAATACTGAGTACTAAGCGCCGGTTAGTAATACTGAGTACTAAAGCGGCCGGTTAGTAATACTGAGTACTAAGCCAGTTAGTAATACTGGTACTAAGCGCCAGTTAAGCAATACTGAGTACTAAAAGCGCCAGTTAGTAATACTGAGTACTAAGCATCAGTTAGTAATACTGAGTTCTAAGCGCCCGGTTAGTAATTCTGAGTACTAAGCACCAGTTAAATACTGAGTACTGAGTACCAGTTAGTAATACTGAGTACTAAAAGCGCCAGTTAGTAATACTGAGTACTAGCACCAGTTAGTAATACTGAGTACTAAGCCGGTTAGTAATACTGAGTACTAAGCGCCCGGTTAGTAATACTGAGTACTAAGCGCCGGTTAGTAATACTGAGTACTAAGCCAGTTAGTAATACTGAGTACTAAAGCTAGTTAGTTAACACTGAGCAGCAAAGCCAGTTAGTAATACTGAGTACTAAGCATCAGTTAATAATACTGAGTTCTAAGCGCCGGTTAGTAATTCTGAGTTCTAAGCGCCAGTTAGTAATTCTGAGTTCTAAGCGCGGTTAGTAATTCTGAGTTCTGGCTCCGGTTAGTAATTCTGAGTTCTAAGCGCCGGTTAGTAATAACTGAGTACCAAGCATCAGTTAGTAATACTACTGAGTTCTAAGCCACCGGTTAGTAATTCTGAGTTCTAAAGCGGTTAGTAATTCTGAGTTCTAAGCCGGTTAGTAATAACTGAGTACTGTACCGGTTAGTAATACTGAGTACCAACCGCCAGTTTAGTAATACTGAGTACTAAGCATCAGTTAGTAACACTGAGTTCTAAGCCGGTTAGTAATTCTGAGTTCTAAGCGCCGTTTGTAATACTGGTAGCAGTGCGGTTAGTAATACTGAGTACTAAGCGCCGGTTAGTAATTCTGAGTTCTAAGCCACCGGTTAGTAATATGAGTACTAAGCCTTGGTTAGTAATTCTGAGTTCTAAGCTACCGGTTAGTAATACTGAGTACAGTGTTATTGCGGTTAGTAATACTGAGTACAGTGTGGGTTAGTAATACTGAGTTCTAAGCGGTTAGTAATTCTGAGTTCTGCGCGGTTAGTAATACTGAATACTAAGCGCCGGTTAGTAATTCTGAGTTCTGCTACCGTTAGTAATGACCAAGAGTACAGTCGCGGTTAGTAATACTGAGTACAGTGTGCGGTTAGTAATGACTGAGTGCGGTGTGCGGTTACTGGAGTACAGTGTGCGGTTAGTAATACTGAGAGTTCTAGCGCCGGTTAGTAATTCTGAGTTCTAAAGCGGTTAGTAATTCTGAGTTCTAAGCGGTTAGTAATACTGAGTACAGTGTGCGGTTAGTAATTCTGAGTCCTAAGCACCAGCTAATAATTCTGAGTACAGAGTGCCAGCTAATAATTCTGAGTTGCGAGTGCCGGTTGAGTACTAAGCACCAGTTAGTAATACTGAGTACTAAGCACCTGTTAGTAATACTGAGTAATAAGCACCAGTTAGTAATACTGAGTTCTGCCGCGGTTAGTAATTCTGAGTTCTGCTAGCGGTTAGTACCCCTGAGTTCTAAGCGCCGGTTAGTAATACTGAGTACAGTGTGCGGTTAGTAATACTGAGTACTAAGCGCGGGTTAGTAATTCTGAGTTCTAAGCGCCGGTTAGTAATACTGAGTACTAAAGCCGTTAGTAATTCTGAGTTCTAAGCGCCGGTTAGTAATACTGAGTACAGTGTGCGGTTAGTAATACTGAGTACAGTGAGCGGTTAGTAATACTGAGTTCTAAGCGCCGGTTAATAATTCCTGAGTTCTAAAGCCGGTTAGTAATACTGAGTACTAAGCGCCGGTTAGTAATTCTGAGTTCTAAAAGCGGTTAGTAATACTGAGTACAGTGTGCGGTTAGTAATACCGAGTACAGTGCGCGGGTTAGTAATACTGATACGTTGTGCGGTTAGTAATACTGAGTACAGTGTGCCGGTTAGTAATAATTGAGTACAGTGTGCCGGTTAGTAATACTGAGTTCTAAGCGTCAAGTTAGTAATTCTGAGTTCTAAGCTACCGGTTAGTAATTCTGAGTTCTAAGCCGGGTTAGTAATTCTGAGTTCTAAGCTACCGGTTAGTAATGACTGAAGTGTGCGGTTAGTAATTCTGAGTCCTAAGCACCAGCTAATAATTCTGAGTACAGAGTGCCAGCTAATAATTCTGAGTACAGAGTGCCGGTTAGTAATACTGAGTACTAAGCACCAGTTAGTAATACTGAGTACTAAGCACCTGTTAGTAATACTGAGTACTAAGCACTAGTTAGTAATACTGAGTACTAGCGCCGGTTAGTAACCACATTTTTGTACAGTTGATATTTTCTCAGAGAATGTAATTATTTGTCCATAGGATTGGAGAGTTTTAATTTTATCTATGTATCCTCTTAGTAATTTGCAAATGTTAACTATAATAATATTTATTTATGTTTACATACTTCTTATTTCATTTGTTCTATTTTCAAATTACTTGACAGGTTGAGGTTAGGGAATTACATGAACATTTTAAAATTGACCTAGAGAAAGCCAAAGTTCAGGCCAAGAAGGAAGCAAATAAAAAAGAACAACAGAATGAAGCTGGTATGTTAAAAGAAATGGAGAAATTACGTCTTAAGATGGAAATGGACATGGCTGTCTATGCAAGTGAAAATGAAAGACTAGCTCGAGAACTAGAGGAATTGAGAGACCACATTCACTTGGTAGGTTCTAAAACTGTTCACGTTCTTTAGGGGTAATTGCAGTACATTTTTATTTGAAGCAAATCCTAATTGAGAAGACAAAAATGATAAAATGTATAAATTCTACAAAATTGTACTCAGTGATAATATTTTGTCATAAGGTATTCTCATTAATTTCTGTTTTATTAAAAAATTACATGTTTGTTCCTCAGGGACTTGCTGCCTTCAATATCCACATCAAACTGAAAGCCTAATTTACTTCTGTTTATGGATACATATTCTAAAAGTAAATAATGTTGATTTCACTGTTGAAAAACTTATCCAAAATTACCAGCTTTAAATTGATTTTCAGAATTCTAGATTAATTTTATATATTTTTTAAATACTTGTGTTCATTTTAAGTTGTATAAAACATATCCCAGTGTTTTTAGTTTTAATTTGTTCTGCAACAAAACAAACAGAAGTTTGAAACATGGTGGTTGATGTTTTCTGAGTAGAAGAAATTAGATATACATCTGGCTGGAAATTATGAGAAGACTTCCTATGTGTAAGTTATCTCTTGATGACTCTCTCTGTTGTTTTTTTTTCAGCTTGAAAAAAGAAAAACAAATTTGGAACATAAGATTGGGAGAGCAAAAATAGGAAAGAGGACGTGTGAAACGTATAAACTAACTTCTACTGGTACTAGCGTTACCCAGGCATGTAGTTATTTCTAATACTAAATGTTTGAATGTAAAATTAGTTTATAGAGAATAAAATTTACATGTACAGGAACTGACATTCAGCTAACTTTAAAATTTAAACTTACATTTGTGAAGGTAGTGGTATATTTAACAGAAAAGTATTAAAATACTTGTTAAAAAACATATTTAATATATACATCATTTATTTTTCTTAAAGAAATTCTAAGCTAACAGAACATAGCATTTATTCAATGTAAGTTAAAGTTAACATATTGTGGTATGATAATTATTTTACTTAATTTTACTGTGCTTGCAATTGAAAATAGTTAATTATGTGATTATTAGATTTTGTGAAAATTTGTGCCACAGTTTAGTATTCACAGAAAAATTTGCTTTTCATAAGAGAAAAAAAGATGACTTTTATTAACAAGTACACACTGTGTGCTTCATGTCTGAATAATTATGATTTATCACCTAAGTTAGTACAGAAATAGTCTATTAGTTTTGTGAATTATGAAGTATAAATTCATTCTATACATTGTTTAGAAATGACACGTGGCTGTTTGATCTATGCCTTACAAGGATGAACGTAACTGATTTAACTTGAGATTTAGAATGCTTACTTTATGACTTCAGTCAAGCTTTCTTTAGAAAGCGTTGTAAGATGTATGTTTCCTGTCCTCTTGGCAAAACATTCAAGAGTGATTATCTTATTTAATATTTATATTTTCATCATCACATATTGAAAGTAATCTTCTGCTTAGAGTAAGAGTTTGTTTTGTTTTCATTTCATTAGCACCGTGCTCTTCTTTCTGGCACAGTATCTAATCAAAAGCTGATATAACCATACCTCTGATAACAAAATTTTTCAAGGACTTTAGTTAAGCTTCTAAATAAACAGGAATGTGATAAGGGTATAGTTTCTTCTCTGAAACAAACATTTAACATTGATTTCAGTAGTGAAAAAATTAATTTATATGTTTGTGAATGTTTTCATCTCAATAAAACATACATTTATTTCATTGAAAAGAAATATTTTTGGTTTGGTAATTGAGAGAAATTTCTATTTTCAGTAATATTGGCTTAAGCTTTTGATGCAAGAACATTATTTCCATTATGAGCTAGTTTATGTATGTGTAACAGAATGTCAGGTTATTTTCTGAATGTGTTACAACATGGCTGCTGGTGCATGTGTGTTTTCAGTGCTAACAATATTTACTAAAAAATGTCCTTGTTTGCATGGAACTAATCGTAACTCCTCTTTTTGTGCATAGCATGCATAGGACTGTTTCTGTGAAGAGGTTCTCAAAAAAGTATGCCATTAAGCATGACTAGTTGGTTGTATGCGTATATACTTAATATATCTTGTAGGCTTAGTTCTTTAACTGGAATTGTGATTAATAAGTGATTAAATATTATACCATTATTGTTAACATGCAGGGCTCAAAATTAGTGGTGTCCAGCTGGCTAAATGGCAGTGGTCTCTAGAGTTTAGCCAGTGACATCAGGATATATTGGCAATTTTTACCACTTGGTAATGAAGACTGATTATGAATATTCAAAGCAATTTTAAATGCTGGTCAAAATTATTTCAATAAAATGTTTAAAAAAAACAATAATAATTCTGGCTATGGCAAAACATGTTGGGAAATTTGTGTTACGTTAATGTATTGTACTTAATTATTATTTACATTTTCAAGATGGGAAATACATGTTATCGGAAAGTGAAGTATATTGTTCTTGTATTCTACAATTTCATGTTAGGTGTAATTACCACATCAGTTGAGATAAAATTTGATAGTATATTTAAAAAATATGAAATTGAAAATATGTCATTTCTTGAATATTGGAATCAGCTGACCAGGTGTGTTGGCTAAAGGGCATGCACCTCATAATGTTATTTATTTGTCAGTGAAGCTGGAGCTATAGCAAGGTGCCTCTGAAGTAACACAGTTATTTTCCAATAGCCAAAAAGCTAGTTTATGGTCCTGACTTGTATGTAATTAAGGGTATTAATGAACTGTGACCCTTGTGTTTTTTTCTATAGAACATTTGTTATTGTTACATGTACATTCACTAGCATATACATGTAAAATAATTCTTAAACGACTCGTCAGAGTATCACATTTTTGGTGTTATGAATACCAGTTAATTATTGGTATTAATAGTAGAAACCCCAAAGGATGTAATTATGTAGTTTATAGTATATGAACTTTATGTATTTGTTAAGAATGTGCAGTTCTACCAGTTATGGTATGATGAAAATTTTAGAACTAAAGCACTAGACATAATACTGGTATCATCATTATGACAACTGTACAACACTTCAAGGATTAAACATAAAATTTTGCTGTATGTGTAATTTTGATAGTGTTTGGAGTATTGCATATTTCGTGTAAGAAATGTAGATTAGCATGAAGAAAATGTGCTCAATTTTAAAAAGGTTATAAAAGTGTTATTACAGTAAGTGACACTTTCATATGTTTGTGTATATATTACATTATGGTGATAGTTAGTATTGTGTAACTTTCAGGTAAAGAAAAGTTCTGATAAAATATCTTGCATATTCTTTTAATTTTTTTACTAGCACTACCCTCTGTTGGTGCAAAATATTTCATCACTTTACGCCTGTTTAGGT